>NW_026463212.1:0-66235 GCF_021730395.1 Mercenaria mercenaria | reverse complement strand
AATCAAAATACGGCTTTCGTTTTCAAGTTTAGCATTTCTTCTTTCATTTTCTTTACTTCCGGGAATAGCTTAAGGTGGAGTGACGTCATTTTCTGTGTTGTCAAAACAAACATATGCCTGGCGAGATTGCATAAATATGTGTTGGCCGTCCTAAGGATATAGGCTCTCCTATACGTGCCAAACGCACAATTGCAGTGTATGTGCGTGCGCACTGTCCAACTCAAATACAAGGGCCTCCGTGACCGAGTGATTAAGGTCACTGACTTCAAATCACTTGCCAACACTGATGTAAGTTCATACTCACTCAGAGCGTTGATTCTTTATGTTAGCAAGCTTTTACAATTTTATGCAACTTTATTCTAAATCTAGACTGGATGTGTTTCAAGTCGTAATTAGTGTATCTCATTGATTGATTAAAGGGTCGTTAATTCAAAGCCCGGGTGTTAGTTTTAGAACATGTCTACGTATTAGTGGTGGTATAATTGATTTGTTGTTGGTTTTGTTTTTTTGTTTTTTTTTGCAATGTTTTAAGTGTTACTTTCCGATCAAATTTATCTAAAACTCCAAATTTTAAATATGTTATAAAAATGTTAAATAGATGTTACAAATTTGAATACTGTTTACTGCACAGTGATTATTTTTAGGAGATAGGGCTTAAAATTGGCCCAGTTTGGTGACACACTTTGCATTTGTTACAAGAATAACATCAAGTAACAAGATGTAACATTAAGTAACATGTAAAGACGTTTAAATAGTGTTCAGTAGCATGCAGATAGTCGCCTACAAAAAGACGCCTCTTTTCAAACACACGTAACATAAGTAACATCCAAGTAACATTCTTGTAACATCCTTGTTACATCTATATAACACTACTAAAGACGTATCTCGACCAAATTTAAGAAATGAGGTGTAACATGTGTAACATTTTGACTACAAAACCACGCCACTACTTAGACACACGTAACATAAGTAACATCCATGTAACAGCCTTGTAACATCCTTGTTACATCTATATAACACTACTAAAGACGTTTTTCGGCCAAATTTAAGAAATGAGGTGTAACATATGTAACATTTTGACTACAAAAGGCGCCTCTTCTCAGACACACGTAACATAAGTAACATCCATGTAACAGCCTTGCAACATCCTTGTTACATCTTTATAACACTACTAAAGACGTTTTTCGGCCAACTTTAAGAATTGGGGTGTAACATGCGTAACATTTTGACTAGAAAAACACGCCACTTCTTAGACACACGTAACATAAGTAACATGCATGTAACATCCTTGTAACATCTTTGTTACATCTATATAACACTACTAAAGACGTTTTTCGGTCAAATTTAAGAAATGAGGTGTAACATGTGTAACATTTTGACTAGAAATAGACGCCACTTCTCAGACACACGTAACATAAGTAACATCCATGTAACAGCCTTGTAACATCCTAGCCCGCCCGCTTAGCTCAGTAGGTAAGAGCGTTGGTCTACGGATCGCAGGGTCGTGAGTTCGATCCTCGGGCGGGGCGTATGTTCTCCGTGACTATTTGATAAACGACATTGTGTCTGAAATCATTAGTCCTCCACCTCTGATTCATGTGGGGAAGTTGGCAGTTACTTGCGGAGAACAGGTTTGTACTGGTACAGAATCCAGGAACACTGGTTAGGTTAACTGCCCGCCGTTACATGACTGAAATACTGTTGAAAAACGGCGTTAAACCCAAAACAAACAAAAATTGTAACATCCTTGTTACATCTTTATAACACTACAAAAGACGTTTTTCGGCTAAATTTAAGAATTGGGGTGTAACATGCGTAACATTTTGACTAGAAAAACACGCCACTTCTTAGACACACGTAACACAAGTAACATCCATGTAACATCCTTGTAACAACTTTGTTACATCTATATAACACTACTAAAGACGTTTTTCGGTCAAATTTAAGAAATGAGGTGTAACATGTGTAACATTTTTACTACATAAAGACGCCACTTTTCAGACACACGTAACATAAGTAACATCCATGTAACAGCCTTGTAACATCCTTGTTACATCTATATAACACTACTAAAAACGTTTTTCGGCCAAATTTAAGAAATGAGGTGTAACATGTGTAACATTTTGACTACAATTTATTAGGTGTTATCATCATTTGAGCTGCGCCCTGAGAAAACCAACATAGTGCCTTTGCGACCAGCATGGATCCAGACCAGCCTGAACATCCGCGCAGTTAGAGAGACCATCAGTGAACAGCATGGACCCTGACCAGACTGTGCGGATGCACAGGCTGGTCTGGATCCATGCTGGTCACAAAACCAGTATGTTGGTTTTCTCAAGGCACGGCTCAATTTTCTTTTTCTACATTCAGGTCAAGCATTAACTAGTTACAGGAAATTACTGTAACTGCATCTAAAGCTTGATTTAACATGATAATAAACTATTGATACTTTTTGTTTGTTTCAAACACTCATTTCTACTTTATTTGCATATTAAAGATGATACATTTATGAAGTTTATTAAGGTATAATGTTCATTAACACCTCTCCCATTAATCTGGTGATAAAAGGTACTCATTGGCAAGCACTTCATTATACAGAGTGTGAAGGTCATAAAGGATATTCTATAATCCAGGGCACTGGAGTCAATCAAGGGTTATGTTACATCATGAACACATTTGCAATGATCTCTAATGAGATGGTGATTATTATAGCTGGGGTGAAAACTGCCTAGCTCAGATCGCATTTGTCCAGTCGTTAGAGTCAGAGGTAAGAGGTATTGTATTTTTTTTCAGAAAGTGGTATCAGAGAGGAAAATGCTTTACATTTAATGACTCTAACGACTGTATATAGTGTTCCGAAAAACTAATGTCAAATCAACGTGTGGTCCGACGGTTTTGCTTTCTTTAACATGGTGTGTGTATCTTCTATATATTGTATATGTTGTGAAAAAGAGGAAGAATAGAATAGTATTTAAATAAAGTGAAGCATTTTTTTGACAGTAAAATCTTTTAATTACCGAATATCACGGAATTTGTAGGTTTCAGTCATTAAATCTGGTAATCCTTTGTTTTGTTAAGTGTATGCCTAGAGAGAAGAAATTAAGGACGAGTAACTTGGTAAACATGATTTATTCCCCTTTATCGCTCTTCATAGTAGAGGCTATTTTTTAATATAAGAGCTTATTTCATGCGAAATAACATTTACAATTTTGTTTGATCAGAGTGACTAGATAAAAGAATAATTGACTAGTTGAAACTAACTAAATGTTATAGAACATTGATAATCGTGTCATGCAATCAGGTCTATATAAATTCATTCTTTGTTATTGGTTAGAAACAGTGGTTAAGAGATAATTTCACTGATTGCAATGAAAGTTATTTATTTATGCCCCTTCTCGAGACAATACATAAAATACAAGAATATAAATAGTTAAGAAAATAAATCAAATATTGCGATAAATGTCATTTATCAGCACGTAATTAAAAAGTCAACCAGCAATGTTCAATTAACACATGTACCGGAAACGCGAGTAGGACCACAGAAAGCTGCAGCGCCCCAAAATAGGAACCCTTACGTAAGTTACTAAGTTCTACGTAGGAGATACTATGTCCTACGTAGGAGATACTATGTCCTACGTAGGAGATACTAACTCCTTAGGTCCTACGTAGGAGATAGTAAGTCATACGTAAGACAAATTTAAATCTCTCTGCTGGCACCAGGACGCTTCCATAAGTAGTAGACTTGTATGAATTATGACGAGCACTTGAGTGGACAGCGGACAACTATTATAGTTCGGAGGAAATCTCAAAGTAACTGCATTCTTAAATTACCAATACATAAAATTTGAATGTCATTAAATTTATTGACAACTTTTACATGAAAACAAAAATCATATAAATAATAAAATAAGTCTATTTCACGTCAAGAAAAGTTAGATACAGATTTGCACCACGGATTGTAGGTGTGATCTATACCCCAGTCACACATACGGCGCGGATAGCTACGTCCAGCCACGGATAGAAACGTAGTAAACCTTATCGATCCGTACCTGAGACATACCTTAAATCATTCCGTACCAATCCACACGGTTCAGGTACGGATCGATACGGATTACTACGTTTCTACCCGTGGCTAGGCGTAGCTATCTGCGTCGTATGTGTGACTGAGGTAATGAGAAGAACTTTTGGAAGCGTAGAACGCAACCAAACGTCTTTTTGTAGCCAAACTGTTACACATGTTACAGCTCATTTCTTAAATTTCGCCGAAAAACGTCTTCAGTAGTGTTATATAGATGTAACAAGGATCTTACAAGGATGTTACTTATGTTACATGTGTCTGAGAAGAAGCGTCCTTTTGTAGTCAAAATGTTACACATGTTACACCTCATTTCTTAAATTTGGCCGAAATACGTCTTAAATGTTAAGGATGTTACAAGGATGTTACAAGGATGTTACTTATGTTACATGTGTCTGAGAAGAGGCGTCATTTTGTAGCCAAAATGTTACACATGTTATACCTCATTGCTTAAATTTGGCCGAAAAACGTATTTATTAATGTTATATAGAGGTAACAAGGATGTTACAAGGATGTTACATGGATGTTACTTATGTTACGCGTGTCTAAGAGGAAGCGTCCTTTTGTAGTCAAAATGTTACACATGTTACACCTCATTTCTTAAATTTGGCCGAAATACGTCTTTAGTAGTGTTATACAGATGTAACAAGGATGTTACAAGGATGTTACATGGATGTTACTTATGTTACGTGTGTCTGAGAAGAGGCCTCAATTTGTAGTCAAAATGTTACACATGTTACACCTCATTTCTTAAATTCGGCAAAAATACGTCTTTAGTAGTGTTATGTAGATGTTACAAGGATGTTACATGGATGTTACTTATGTTACATGTGTCTAGGAATTGGCGTCTTTTTGTAGTCTAAATGTTACACATGTTACACCTCATTTCTTAAATTTGGCCTAAATACGTCTTAAGTAGTGTTATATAGATGTAACAAGGATGTTACAAGGTTGTTACATGGATGATACTTATGTTACGTGTGTCTGAGAAGAGGCCTCAATTTGTAGTCAAAATGTTACACATGTTACACCTCATTTCTTGAGTTTGGCCAAAATACGTCTTTAGTAGTGTTATATAGGTGTAACAAGGATGTTACAAGGATGTTACTTATGTTACGTGTGTCTGAGAAGAGGCGTCTATTTGTAGTCAAAATGTTACACATGTTACACCTCATTTCTTAAATTTGGCCGAAATACGTCTTCAGTAGTGTTATATAGATGTAACAAGAATGTTACAAGGATGTTACATGGATGTTAAATATGTTACGTGTGTCTGAGAAGAGGCGCCTTTTTGTAGTTAAAATGTTACACATGTTACACCTCATTTCTTACATTTGGCCGAAATACGTCTTCAGTAGTGTTATATAGATGTAACAAGGATGTTACAAGGATGTTACATATGTGTTACTTATGTTACGCGTGTCTAAGAAGAGGCGGCTTTTGTAGTCAAAATGTTACACATGTTACACCTCAGTTCTTAAATTTGACCGAAAAACGTCTTTAGTAGTGTTATATAGATGAAACAAAGTTGTTACAAGGATGTTACATGGATGTTACTTATGTTACGTGTGTCTAAGAAGTGGCGTGTTTTTGTAGTCAAAATGTTACGCATGTTACACCCCAATTCTTAAATTCGGCCGAAATACGTCTTCAGTAGTGTTATATAGATGTAACAAGAATGTTACAAGGATGTTACATGGATGTTACTTATGTTACGCGTGTCTGAGAAGAGGCGTCCTTTTGTAGTTAAAATGTTACATATGTTACACCTCATTTCTTAAATTTGGCCGAAAAACGTCTCCAGTAGTGTTATAAAGATGTAACAAGGATGTTACAAGGATGTTACATGGATGTTACTTATGTTACCGGTGTCTGAGAAGAGGCGTCATTTTGTAGCCGAAATGTTACACATGTTACACCTCATTTCTTAAAATGGCCGAAAAACGTCTTTTTAATGTTATTTAGAGGTAACAAGGATGTTACAAGGATGTTACATGGATGCTACTTATGTTACATGTGTCTGAAAAGAGGCGTCTATTTGTAGTCAAAATGTTACACATTTAATATAACAGGATTGTAACAATGTCCAGCTGGATATAACATTCTTTTTTTAATACATGTAGATTTTCACAGGTCTGTCTTGGTATGGCTGTGTAACGTTGAAATGACACAGAAGGTCATTTTTTAACGTTGTAAAATGACCCCTATGTAAATTTTCGACCGGGTCTAAATGTAACGTAGCGTGGCCATTTAGTACAACAAACATAACCTTTTAACCAGTTTTATTTATCATAGCAACATTCTTCAATATTTAAACATAACATTTTAGCTAGATATTATTAAGTAAAGGTGACCTTATCAATCTAGCATCTATAACCCATCTTTCTCTCTAACTCTAAATCTAACTCTCTCTCTCCCTAGATATGTCTAGCCGCTATGTAAAATTACACAATTCCTCGTGCCTTTTTCCTTAACATATCTAACTTTGATCCCGGAAGTAAATGATATAAACAACTAAGTATACCTGTTTAACCCTTGGGCTACATGTTTTGTGACAGGTTTGACAATTCAGCTTTTCAATTTAGATCAAGTATTATAGTTTATCATCTTTCTACGTAGCATATTAAACAATGATTTATAGAATATACAATATTCCGAACCTTTCAAACCAGTTACATTACATAAATATAACTTACACCACTATTACATGACCGAAAGCAAACAACCAACTGATGCGAATGCCTTATATATTACTGGTGGATCATGACAAACCACTTTGTGAAATAAGATAGTACTGCGCAAATTCAGAAACTTTATGCGGAAATCGTACAGCCAAACTTTCTACGTCATGATCAACAATCAGCTCATCCGGTTACCATTAACTACACCTTTTTCTAGATAGATCGCCCATGTCACAAAACGCTTAAAACCATAAATAAAGTGTCCGACTTTCCGCTGAACGCATGGAATTAAAGCAGGCCGATCGGATAATTATTTCAAAATCTGAAAAGGCTTTTTATGTTTCGTTTGACCTATCTAGAGAAATGTTTTCCAAATATTTTACCAAATTGCTCACCAAAAACAGAAATATTGTCTTATCTTACACTAGGCAATTTCTCTCGTTAAATTAGAAAACAAATTCTTTTGTCTGGTACACAAGTGATACAATTATGTGTAATAAACAACCAGGTCAGTACTGGCACATGAACCAACCGCCCAAAATCGACGAAAGCTTTTGAATTTGACATTGAAAAGTTACCCGACTGCAGTTGATCGGTTCGTTAATAAGCATTGGAAGATCTGTAGCTGGGTTTTAACTTCTGTTTCTGACCAGTATCTGCAGAGTCAGTTATTGCTGATGAATTATGTGTTATTAGCTCGCTCGAATGTATAACTAAACGTTTATTACGTTAAGTTCTGTAAAAAAAATACAGAAATATTAATCTTTCATCTGCATGGTAATAGGCATATTACGTAAAATTACTGGGATCAGTTTTCAACGTCGAAATACGGCCTGCCTATAGCTGATCAGTTTTCAACGAGGGTCAAATTTTTACGCGTGGGTTGGTCATTAAATAACGGGAAGGGTCAATTTTCAACGTTGAAAATTGATCATAAATCCGTTGAAAAATGACCCATGGGGTCATTTTTCAACGGGGTCAGAATTTATGTTACACCGGTACTAATCTTCTACTTCAAACTAAGCATTCCAGTTAGTAGTATAATATAAAAGTCTGTACTTGCATAAAGATAATTACCGATTACCCTCCTGACTGACTCGTCCAGTCACTCTGAAGTTATCAGACACGGACTGTATGAACAATATGATGATGTATTTACAATTTTAATGTTCTTCAATTTAATGTCAAAAGTTAATCAAAATGCTAAAAAGCGTTGAATTTCCCAAAGTATCATGTCTGCTCCACTGTAACTTACACGGTGTTAATTTGCACCACTTATTATATCGACAACCTGAATTATGAAATAATAAGTGGTTATTATATTTGACTGGTGGGCTAAAGACGATATTGTTATGATGTAAGAGATATTGGCCCGAGAGCTTTCCCTCCTCTCCCAGTTTGCCTTTATCGTCTAAGGCACACCAGCCCTACATACGAACCTCTAATTATAATTGTTAAGTAGAAAAATAACAGACCAGGAGATATAATATGAGGTTTATTAAACAGTATGATCGAATCAACATTGATTACAATAGTTCCGGCTAAAGGTCAAATATTTTGTACTAATAAAAATATTTGATGATAGAAGAAGAAGTCAAAAAGAACTGTCGAAAGCAGATCAAGCTCTGGAAAAAGAATGTCTTATTCGTGATTTCGCCGAACAGTGAAAGAAGAATGGAGATAGGTAAATAATTCTATTCAAGACTGAACTTAATAGTGAGCGCAATCGCATTTTTGAATGGCATTTTAGATGTGTATATCATTGTTTATGCAATACGAATTCTGGGACAAATACGTGTTTTTGTAAAACATTGAAACCTTCTATTGAATAATTCAATTCAAAGATTTTTACGGTTATAAAACAGGATCAATCAGACTAAATATTGGATCTGAATGAAATTTTCTACAGGTTTATGAAATATAACGAGACAAATCAAAAACTCCATTCATTGGAATGAAACAGTGTCTTTCTTTCCTTTATGTATATTAGATACATTGATTTTCATGGAAGAAAATCAAACACTCCCTTTCCAGTGAACAGCTATATGATATAATATAAAATTAATCTAATTTTATTTTAAATAGCGCAATCTCTATTTTGCGAAAAATACCATAATAAGTATATAATTTCATTTAATATTTTCTGGGCGGACATATAATATTAAAAATAGGAACATGGAAATTGTTTTCAAACCTCATTGCCGGACCTTTCCTGTACACTTTACTGTTGAAATCACAAACAGTAATAATCACAGGAAAGATCATTTTTGCATAACATAGAATCAGGACTTCAAAAATATGTGTCCACGAAAACTTGAAATGCAACAAAATGGTTGTTATTGCTACCAACAGATCTATCCGTAATTTTCTTGCTTACAATATAAATTAGCCTGGCTCCCTGGTTGCATGGTTATATTCTTTATCTTTATTAATACTGCAAATATTTTATGAGTAATTTTTAAGTCTCTAAAATAGCACATTTTTTATTTGATGGCTAACCATACCTATGTTCGGAGCCAGGGGGAATAACAAATGTCATTATAGAAACAACCTGCTGGAGTTACCTCCACTGTTAATGAAGAAAACTTATATATGAGAAATATGACAGAACAAACATAGGGACGGGAGCCAGTCTAAATATAAATGTTCAACATGGAAACTTTGAATATAACTGTTTACTTTAAACATTTATTTAATTGTCGATCCTTTCAAAGTTTTACTAATCATCGATGTCTCCTCAGCTTCTTCCTCTTCTTAATACAACACAATACATTATTTTCTCAGATTTAATGAATCATACATGTTTTCTTCAGCTTCTGCATCTTTGTCATCCACACAACTGTATTCTTAAGACAGGCCTTTGTTGAAAGTGCGAATGAACCAAAGAATTTTGTTAACTGCCCCTTCGTCTGCTTCCAAGATCGATCCTTTTACAGAAACAGCGCATACCATTCCACATTGATACACATCTGTTAGATACTTCAGGACATTTATGGAACCATGGTTTTCAGTAGTGCTGTAGGGACCTAACGGTCTTGATATTACTATTATTGCTGTAGCTTGTGGAACTGAAATAACCAATACCAGATAATGTTACACATACATCGGATAAAAAGGTCATAAGAAACAGTAATATAAAATGCTAGATATAAGTTACATTTGAATACTTTACCGGAACGAATTTCGCAAATATGATTTAATTACAGAGATACCGTTACGGTATTAATCTCTTTCAAACTCCGATGTTAACTACATAATGTATAATTATCAGCTTTTCTTATTTACGAGGTATTTGAATCTGTTCTTTTTTTGCATGCCGGACAGGATTGTCCCGTGATTTTACCAATGCTTGAAAAACTCATCTTACACCCCGCGGTGTAAGAGGACTCACCTGCGGTAATTTATGAATAAATGCGTAAGTTCATACGCTACTATAATAAGATAGTGCTTAAAAGAAAGACATTCGTTTTACTTTATTTCCTCCGTAAGTTTTAAAATACGGCATGCAAGAAAAAGAATCCATCACTAGTTGAAGATGCGGACGAAATTATCTGGCTCTCGGGTAACTGTTTCGGCGGTTACTGGTGAAAGATGATAATAATATTCTTTTGACTCCGTATTTAAACCTAATCATAATTATGATTTTGGCATTTTTAATGTTCCGAAGAAATACTAATATTATTTATTCTGTCAACATTAACCGCCATTGTATGGATAGGACATGAACCTGTCTTTTAAAATGACATGAAAATACATCTGGCCGATCTAGAAATGAAAGAAGACGGCATTGGTTACATATTGTCAACGTTTAAAACGAGGTATTTTATCGAAACATTTAACTTGTTTGAACTTATCTCAAAAGGAAAAGGTGACATTGAAAACCATGCAGTGTAATGCAGTCAATTATAGACAGGTATCCTCTTATTTTCGCATTGCAGAAACCGGTCCGTAAATTAAACACCCTATTTTCGTTTTTCAAGTAAACAACTGCATAGAAAACAAGTGAATGTAAGTTTGCTTGTTAAGTGTCTTGTTCAATGTAGGATATATTCCACGAGTGAAATAGTGTATTCTTGATTCGAGATTTACTAACAAATGCCTAAATCAGAAAAAAATATGATGTCTTTATTATGGGCTTTTTTATGGACTACACCTACAAGTTGCAAATATCTGATCAAGTTATATAATTTTCATGTATTCAGTTAAAGAATTAAGCCCAGCTCTTAAATAAATTATCTATATATCATCAGATATATATGTACATAAAAATCCTCTAAAAATAGCTCCAGTGTTGACTTGATCATCCCTGCAAATGATCAACAAAGGCACATTGGGGATGATGCGCTTTGGGTCTGTTATTTTTATTGCTTGTAGGAACATACCATAAGCAGAGAATCGAGACACTAAAAGGCACGCTGTGAATTCCTCTTCAGCTTTGATATCGCCAATATCATAGACCTGAACTGAAAGAAAAAAGTAAGAATGTACAATTTATCAAAAATTTAAACGAATCATGTGACACATGCAGGATTTGATTTAGCCTCATAAATTTTGCAAACTGCCTCATCATTTTTTATTTATTTATTTTATTTTATGTTTTTTTATTTAACGTCACCGACACATGATAGGTCATATGGCGACTTTCCAGCTTTAATGGTGAAGGAAGACCCCAGGTACCCCTCCGTGCATTAATTCATCACGAACGGGCACCTAGGTAGAACCAACGACCTTCAACTGCCTCATCTACTAAGAGCATTAGTTAGATAAGAAAAGTGGGGATAACAGTGTCAAGATTTTCAATCAATTACTTAACGGTTGTTTTACGAAAATAATTTCGGAGTTAATTGTGTTTTTAAGATTTATTCATCCAGCTAAAGGAAACAGAAAAGGTTGTTACGTCATATCAAAACTTGCTATGAGAAACGCTATATCATATATTGTGCCTTCCCATCCAAGTTTTTTTGGGGGAGAGGGGTAAGGAGGGTAAGTAGAGGGCATTTAGAGTTGCCTTTGTCCATCCGTCTGTCTAATTAAGATCAGCCCTCAGTTTTCATTCATGTGGATAATGTGATTACAGAAAAAGCAAAATTTTTTTTCAATATTACTTCATTTAATTATACCTTTTGCCAGTGATCACTGGAATCACTAAAATTAGATGATATTGATATACATGTAATTAATGATTCTCCGGAGACATTAGTGGCCAGCAATGCAGGAATCCGTCTGTTTGACCTGTAGCGACTTTGAAATACAACAAACATAATGCAGTTTTATAGTATGAACATTTTATAGTCATTTTAAACCTCAGTACATAGTTTTTCGGGGAAAGAAATATGGATATTTTTATGCATTAATTTTTCGCAAAATCTGACCTTACCTGACCCGGACTGACCTGGCCTTGACAAAAATTGTGTTTACCCGGCCAGGTCAAAGATTATAACATGCCAGAGTGGTCAAACTTCACAGGATTATCATTCAGCATGTGAAGTTATGCACTTCCTGCTTTAATTAGGGTTTCGCACATCAGATCAACGTTATGGCCATTGACCTATCAAAAAATGCATAAAACGGGCGTAAAAGTTTATGTGGCATTATATCTTAAAATATATTTAAGCTAGGATTATGAAATGTTACTGGTACTGATGATAAACCCGAACAGAAAATGAGGTTTTTTACCTGTAACTTTTTTATTTCTACAATTTGTAATCAATGGTTGGTATTAAAATAAAGCTTAACATTTGCTGAAAACTTTGCATAATTTAAATTTATATTTAGTTAGCAAACTCACACGAAGTGAGGCCCTGAAAGGGGTTAGTAAAATGGGGACTGAAAGCAGGTTGACTGATGATAAATTCGAACACTTTGTCGTTTACAAAATTTTCTTTGTAGTATCATACAAGTGGCGACAGTGAGCATGCGCAAAAAACACCCTCTTCCCCAGTAATTTTGGATAAATATTTTTTTATACAGATAAATGTAAGTCATTTATTTATACAGAATATTTACCAATTTTGTTTCTATTTACACCAGTTGGTGTTGTAAATGGAAACTATTAAATGGTGTGTTCAATTTTTTTTAAATAACCGATTGCAGTCAAATATTTTCAAGGTGGTCGACTTTATCATCTGTCCGGGTTTATCATCAGTACCAGTACAGGAATATTATTCAGCTTGTGAAGTTTTGCACCTGGCCTTTGTTAAGAAAAATCATTTTGCCAGGCCAGAGTTATAGCCCTTGGCTTAGGCGAATATATGCATAAAAGGTCATAAAAGAACGAATCGCACGTATCTTCAAACATTCCTGACCTAGGATCATGAAACATAATTCGAGTATTATTTAACATGTGAAGTTGTGCACCTGAAATTTTTCATGGGATTTCTGCCGGTTAAAAATGATTTATCGCCCTTGATTAAGTCAAAAATAAAGGGTATGCAAGTTTGTGTCGCATGTATCTTAACAACTTTTGATTTAAAGTCACAAAACCTTACAGGATTGTTATATAACATGTGAAGTTGTACTCTTGGTGTTCTGTGTTGGATTTCACACAGCCAAACAGAGATATGGCCCTTCACCTAGTGAAAAATAGACATAAAGTGCATTAAAGTTTGTGCTGCATACAGCTTAAAATATTTTACAAACAGTCTCGAAACTATGTAGGAATATCATTCAGCATGTGAATTTGTGCATCTGTTGTTTTTTATTTCACTCACAAGTCCAAAGTTATAGCTCTTGACTTGCATTAAGTACATGTACCTAAAAGATTGTGCCCCATGTTTCTCAAAATGTAGTCATAAAGCATCAAAGGATTGTTATATGCATGTGAAGTTGTGCACCTAATTAAGCGTCTATACACATTAAAAGAAGTAAAATATAACTTTGGAATAATAATAATAATAATAATAATAATAATAATAAAATAACAATAATAAATGTATTGTATAATTATCAAATGTTTTATGAACGAAATTGTTCCACATAATTGTCTTCGTTCTAGCGTTTACAAGGATCCTAAACGGGTCGGTATTAATAAAAAAGTTTTTTGTTTAAAAACAATGAAAGAATTCAGAAGCTTTCAGATCCCATAAAGGTTCTTTTACCTTGCTTTCTGTACGAGCAACTGCAAATTCATTGGCATGCTAAGAACCCAAAGACAGTCTTTCTAAATCAAAATTGTTTCCATTTTGCGTAACTGATCATTGGTATAGTAGAAAATGTTCTATACAGATCTTGCAGTCTCAGTTATTTTGAATGCTAGCATATTAACGGACCGCTGACTTGCCTTTGCAGAAAGTGACCGTTTTTAAATTAAGGCAGTTGAGTATAGCTAATTTATTTAAATCTTTCTTTGCTGTTAAACCCGAGGTTAAGAGCTTGTTCCAGATGTCATTTTATTTTCTACGTATTTTGAACCAGAGATTTTAGGGCCTGTTCCGAGGAGAAATTTGTCATACATTTCAACAAAGTTTGAAGATGCTTAAAGGTTTCACCATGTAATATATGCTTCTGGTATGTTAAGATGGTCTATATTATGTATAAAAAATTATAAGGGCTTGAAACCGAGGTCTCTCCGTTATAACATTAACTTTTTTAATTCTTCCTGACTTGAACTAGAGATTTAACGGTATTTCAGTTTGTACGTTTAAGAAATAATAAGTTCCCAAAAGTGGTTTATCGTAGAATATTCCGTGTTTTGAGTTCTTACGGGTAAAAATATATTGTTTCGCATTAGAACGAAAACCTCGGGTTATTCTACGATAAATCACACTTGGGAACTTGTTATTTCGATTCTAACACGACATACTAGTATCAACAGTGTTAGAAAAAAAAGGTAACTACTTTTTAAGACCGAGCTAAGCACTTGAATCGGACGATGACATTGCACGCGCGTGTGTTATTGCAGAATAACCCGAGATAGATTTTGCTCTACATGTTTGTAGGTTATTTGTTGGTCGTGTTAGAATAATTATTGTACCCAGATATTTTCGAGCCAGTACCCGGGGCTTTTAAAGACTCATACCAGGAACCTTTGAGGGATGTTATCCAACATTTATCCGGACTGGGTACTCGAGATATTTCTAGGCTAGGCTATCCGTACTCATGCACAGGTTATGATTTTAGGATTTGCTTTCATGACTTCAACGTCAATAATTCATAATGTAACATCTATCATTTGTAGATAAATCATTTGTAGATAAATCTTGTCATTAAGAAAAACAAACTTTTTTATATTAATTGGTTATCAGACCTCTAGACCTCTAGCTCAGAGAGTTCAGATCAGGAGGACCAGCACCTCTCGGCGGACAGGGAATTCTCTTGACAGTGTGCCACATTTTTTCACAGGTAACAAGGAACAGTCGTTTCCGGAGTTAAATGCTCCCATTTTTTACACATGTCAACTAAAAACTTCAAAAACAAATCTGAAAGCTGAAATATGTTGACTTTTGGGCTTTACTGTCTGCCACTTTTGGTCACGATCAATACCTTTTCTTTTCAACTAATGTCAGGGGTAATCCAAACATTAACATTCTCCCCTATATGATTTTGGTGAAATTTTTTCCCAGGTAAAACAAAATGTATATGATCTTTGTTTAAGCAAGTCCAGCCAACGAACTAAATGTGCTTAGTATTTTGTATTTCATCATACTTTGTTTACCAGCTGAAGTAAAAGTCCTTCTAAAACCTCATTATCTCTTGTTTTAATTTTGTTTTACAAGCTATGCAAACTCCCAAACGTTCCAACAGATCTACTTGAACTTCTATTGTATTGGTAGCTAAGACTTTGTTTGTTTGTTCTAATAAAATGTATTAGAGATACGAGTAATAGGAAACATTTACCTTTCAGTTTCCGTATGCTCAATCGATCGACTTCGCCCTCGATATCTTTGTATAGATCACGTAGTTTACTTCCGTTTAAAACAGATAGCTCTTTACAAAGTGTTGGAAGCACAACCCCTAAATCGTTCCCGTGAATTAAGGCTTTACATGTCTCCTCCGTCTTTACCATGTGTTCTTGTTGTGTCTTAATGCCATTTTCCAAATCTTGTACTCGTCTTTCAAGGTCATCTCTAGTTTTCTTTAAATCATCATTCTGTCTTGAAATATCCCTGACTTTGTCTTCCAGTGCGCTAATGTTACTATCTTTCGCTTTTATAGTATTTTGCATCTCCGCTATGTCTTTTTCTAGGAGTTTCTTGTTTTCCTCTAGCTGGCAAATTAGATCTCCCTGTCAACAAAAGTGTATTGTGATCAAACGAAGTTAAGAAACAGGTCTAATATAAAGTATGCAGCCTCCCCGAAATGAAAATCTAAAGCAGTGTATATATGGATTTGTAGATGATTTGCATTTATCCAAAATACATATGCAAAGTAAAACAATAAAAACATTAAACAAACAAGTAAAGAAAAACAGTGGGACAGACACCAAATTTGAACTGACAGTACCAATATAAAGTTGCATTTTCGTTTTTGTGGTGTTGAGCGACCTCTGGAGTTTCCACTTTTTTCTACTTTATACCGGATTTGGTGCGCACCAAACATTGCGTTCTTTAATTCTTACTTTTGTAACATTCATAGTCTTGTAACATTTCATCTCGCTTTAAAATATTTCAAAAATTTCAATATATGTGTTTTATTCTTGTAATTCTAATAACCCGGATACATGCATGTACATAAATAATACGAGTTTAAGGGGAAAAGAAATACTACATATACTTTTTATTTATCCGAACCTATTCGAATTCACTGGCAATGAGCATGCTCTATTATATTTACATTTTCTTGCATTCTTACAACATACTCGAGATATTAATGACTATACGATATATTAAATTTAACTCTCTGAAAACAAATCGAATTTTACCTCTAACAAACCTGTAGTTACAATTTAAACGGTCATCTAAACATGTTCAGCTATTGCTTTGACATATATACAACAAGAGCTCGTCGAACACGAAATGCCCCCCTTGATGCATTCAGTAATTGCACAAGGAACAGAAACTATATGCTCACTGTAAACAAAAGTTCTACCATTCTGGTATAATCTGACCTTGACCTTTAACCTATTAACCTAACAAGAGATTACAGAGTGATCTTGGCGCCATCCACTGAGCCATTTTTGAAGGTTCCAAATTTCAAGACTAGCTCAAGGTCAAAATCAAGGTCAAATTTCATTTTGGTACAAAACAATGTGTATATGGTCCAAATTTGAAAGCTATGGCTTGAGAAATGTGAAAGCAGGTCACTAGATCAATTTCAAGGTCAAAGTTCATTTCGGTAGACAGAACTATGCATGTGCTTCAAATTTGAAGCCTGTAGCTTCAGAAATATGAAAGTAGATCACCAGGTCAATCTCAAGATCAAAGTTCATTTCGGTACACAAAACTATGCATGGGGTACAAATTTGAAGGCTGTAGCTTGAGAAATGTGAAAGTAGGTCACTAGGTTAAAATCAAGGTCAAATTTTATTTCGGAACACAAAACTATGCAAGTGGTCCAAATCTGAAGCCTGTACCTTCAGAAATGTGAAAGTAGGTCACTAGGTCAATCTCAAGATCAAAGTTCATTTCAGTACACAAAACTATGCTTGTGGTTCAAATTTGAAGGCTGTAGTTTGAGAAATGTGAAAGTAGGTCACTAGGCCAAAATCAAGGTCAAATTTTATTTCGGAACACAAAACTATGCAAGTGGTTCAAATCTGAAGCCTGTACCTTCAGAAATGTGAAAGTAGGTCACTAGGTCAGTCTCAAGATCAAAGTTCATTTCAGTACACAAAACTATGCTTGTGGTTCAAATTTGAAGGCTGTAGCTTGAGAAATGTGAAAGTAGGTCACTAGGTCAAAATCAAGGTCAAATTTTATTTCGGAACACAAAACTATGCAAGTGGTCCAAATCTGAAGCCTGTACTTTCAGAAATGCGAAAGTAGGTCACTAGGTCAATCTCAAGATCAAAGTTCATTTCAGTACACAAAACTATGCTTGTGGTTCAAATTTGAAGGCTGTAGCATGAGAAATGTGAAAGTAGGTCACTAGGTCAAAATCAAGGTCAAATTTTATTTTTGAACAAAAAACTATGCATGTGGTCCAAATTTGAAGCCTGTACCTTCAAAAATGTGAAAGTAGGTCACTAGGTCAATAACAAGGTCAAAGATTTTTTCGGTACACAAACCTATGCATGTGGTCCAAATTTGAAGGCTGTAGCTACAGAAATGTGAAAGTAGGTCACTAGGTCAAGTTCAAGGTCAACTCATGTCAAGGTTCATCTTGCCATTCAAAACTATACATGTGGTCCAAATTTGAATGATGTAAGTTATGGACATGAATATTTTATGAAGTTTTTCCCTATATAAGTCTATATGAACCATATGACCCCTGGGGCGGGGCCATATTTGACCATAGAGGGATAATTTGAACAAACTTGGTAGAGAACCACTAAATGATGCTTCATTACAACATATCAAAGCCATAGTCTTTGTGGTTTGGACAAGAAGATTTTCAAAAATTTTCCCTATATAAGTCTATGTAAACCATGTGACCCCCCAGGGCGGAGCCATATTTGACCTTTGGTGAATAATTTGAAAAATCTTAGTAGAGGACCACTAGATGATGTCATATACAAAATATCAAAGCCCTAGGCCCTGTGGTTTTGGACAAGAGGTTTTTCAAAGTTTTTTCCTATATAAGTCTTTATAAACCATGTGACCCCCGGGGTGAGGCCGTATTTGACCCCAGGGAAATAATTTGAACAATCTTAGTAGAGGACCACAAGATTTTGCTACATACGAAATATCAAAGCCCTAGGCCCTATGGTTTTGGACAAGAAGATCAGAAACTGTTTAACTGTTCCTGGCCAATGTGACTTTGACCTTTGACTTAATGACCTCAAAATCAATAGGGTTCATCTGCTGGTCATGGCCAACCTAACTATCAATTTTCCTGACACTAGACCCAAGCGTTCTCGAGTTATTGCCTGGAAACCATTTTACTGTTCCTGGTCACTGTGACCTTGACCTTTGATATACTGACCTCAAAATCAATAGGGGTCATCTGCTGTTCATGACCAACCTCCCTATCAACTTTCGTCATCCTAGGCCTAAGCGTTCTTGAGTTATCATCCGGAAACCGTTTTACTGTTCAGGGTCACTGTGACCTTGACCTTTAACATACTGATCTCAAAATCAATAGGAGTCATTTGCTGGTCATTACTAATCTCCCTATCAACTTTCATGATCCTAGGCCCAAGTATTCTTGAGTTATCATCCGGAAACCATTTTACTATTCAGGGTCACTGTGACCTTGACCTTTGACATACAGATCTCAAAATCAATAGGAGTCATCTGGTGATGATGACCAACCTCCCTATCAACTTTCATGATCCTAGACCTAAGCGTTCTTGAGTTATCACCCAGAAACGGATTGGTCTACATTCCGACCGACCGACCGACCGACAGACCGACCGACCGACCGACATCTGCAAAACAATATACCCCTCCTTCTTCGAAGGGGGGCATAACAAACACAGGCAGACAAACATTTTAAAAGTTAGAAACAATATATTTCACCAAACCACTGAAATATATGTTTGACTTCACTATACGAGAAACAATTTGAATGACATAAAAGAATGAAATACCTTATCCTGTGGGATGATTTCTCGTTTTGCTCCACATTCATCACTTGAACGGCTGTGGTCATCTTCTATGTGTCCAGTTTCTTTGCGAGTTTTAATAAAATATTCAATCTTTTCGTCTATACCAATCGCGAAGTTATCTTTTGAGGTTGTAGAATCCATACCACTTACATTTTGCTTGATAATTTTGACAAGCTCATTCCCTTGTTTAAGACAAATGTAAACAAGGCAATTTTTGTCTTCACGTGCTAAGTTAACTTGCTGATTCAAGAGTGTACTCTCATTACTATAACTGGTTAATTTGTTCAATGATTCACTTATGTAAATCTTGTTTGAATCAAATTTGGTCTCCATTTGTTTCAGAGCGCTTTGGTCAAGAGCATCAAAAAGTGCATTGATTTTTTGTCGATGTTGTTTGATACTGTCCGTGACTTTGTGTTTTGATTCTAAATTTACCTTAGATTTCAACTGAAACTTCTTTGTACATTCTGACAGTGTGTCTTGAATACCTTTGATTTCGGCTTTTAGCTGCTCTAGTCCTTGCGCATCACATATCCCTTCTGCTGCGGTTTGTATATATTCTTTTTCCTTGCAGGCACTGCAAAAGAAGAAATACTGACCTTTAAGGTAGTTCTGCACGTTTGATAGACCGGAAGTGATGGTGTAACGTCATTTATCCGGAAAACGTTGAATAAAGCCTGGATTCGGCGTACGGAAATGAAAATCATTTTATGAATTAATCGAAACCTGTGAGTAAATTTATTACAATGGCACTGTTGCTATATTTCTCATGTTAATATATGACATTAAAACTTATGACACATTAAACAAGAGCACCGCCTTGCGGGTGCAGACGTTCATCTGTTTTTTTTTTGTCTCTGTATAACAGAAATACTGTCCTACCCATGATTTTCTAAGTCCAAAAGGGGCCATAATTCTTGCAAAAAGCAAGATGGGGTTATGTTTCTTGCTGTACAGAGTCAGCTTATGATGGTGAACGAGTGTTGCAAGTTTCAAAGCAATAGCTTTGATAGTTTAGGAGAAAAAGTGACATAAACATTAAACTTACCAAGAAATCTGAATTTCTAAGTCCAAAAGGGGCCATAATTCTTGCAAAAAAGCAGGATGGAGTTATGTTTTTTGCTGTACAGGGTCAGCTATTGATGGTAAACAAGTGTTGCAAGTTTCAAAACAATAGCTTCGATAGATTAGGAGAAAAGCTGACCTAAACATAAAACTTAACCAGGCAACGCCGACGCCGACGCCGACACCGATCAAGTGGTGACAGTAACTCATCTTTTTTTTTCAAAAAATCAGATGAGCTAAAAATTCAAAATAATGTCTTAATAAAAATTAGTATGAAATGTCCACTTCACTTTAATCATGGTCAAATATCTCAAAAATAAGCACACGGACAAATACATTTTATTCCACCAAATTTAAGGTCATGTGTTTATTTACAACTGTGAGAAGTTTCATCGAAATTTACATTGTAGAAAAAATTCTATTCGCGAAAATGTTATGAAAGTTATGATTTTCCCATTTACTCCCATTATGAAATATTGCGCGAGGTCCACATTTTTCAAATCAGTCTAGCAAAAAATCCAGCACACGGTCCTATCTTTTTTATCTGCTGAATTTTCTAGGTATATCCTGAAGCTTTGAAAAATCAGAGTTTAATCAAATTCTACATTGTAGGGGAAAAAAATCTATCTAAACATGCAGAACTACCTTAACGTAAACACGGATTTCAGGAACATTTTAGGCAATTACTTGCTTTTTTTGATGGAGGTATCAATAAAAGCAAATATCAATTGTGAACAAAAGAAAACCTGGAAATGTTGACTTACGGCAATTTACCTTACGAATTTTTAAAGTTTCAAATGACAACAGCTCTTTTAACTGTATTTTTGTAATAGTGAATAGAGAGAGACCAATATATAAAAGATATACTGTAAAATAATTTAATTTCGTGGGCATGAAATTTCGAGGTTTTGGTCAAAATGGCAATTTCGTGGGGATATAAATTTGTGGATTTGAATTTTTGAACATAAAATGAATAGGAATTTCACTTGTTCGTTGGGATTAAATTTCGTGGATTGACTCAACCACGAAATCCACGAAAATTAGTCCCCCACGAATATTAATGATTTCACATTAGTAATTAAATTTGACTATTTCTGTATCTAACATTATCTACAAATACTCATAAGCGTCCGTCTACCAACAATGATAGGTGACAAAATCTTAAGTGAGGGATAGAAGTTAATGATACACCTTGCTCTAATTTAAAAGAAAGTCAATGGAAATAGAACTAATGTAATTACAGACATAAATTTACGTTTGTTTTCGCCAACCTCAATGTATTTTTTTAATTCAACGATTATATATGCAGCATATTTGAATATTAAAAGCAAGTTGTAAATAAAACCAGTGTGAAATATTTCGCCTTCTTGGTTCAGTTTCTGGATAAATGTACATGCTCTACAATAATTACTATGTGATCTAATACAACAGCAAAGTATGACAAATACATGTGTTCCTTGTTATATTTTTACTATTTACCTACACATTTTGGAGCATATTTTCAACGGACGACTTGTGGATGTTCTACGATAAAATAATATATGATTTTTGCATGTACCTGTGTTCCAAATGAATGCATACTGTACAGCAAAGAGCGTCATGATCTTTGCAGAAGAACGTAAACATTTCATTGTGAATATCACATTTGTACTTAAGCTGTCCCAGAACATTAATTTCATCATCTTTCAGTATGACATGCTTTGCGAGGACAGGAATGGCAGTATGAAAGTGTTGAGAACAATGCGCACAAAAATACGCCTCACATTCGATGCAAAACCGATCAGCAGGTACATTTTTGTCTTTGCATGGCATGCAAAACCTATCAATTTTCTGGTCACTTCCTGGTGGTTTGCTAGGTTCGCCATTACCGTCTGCCATCTGAATGCAGTTAAATCTGAAATTGACAATTGTTGGTCTCACGTTTATCAAATGCTCGTAATTATTATAATTTTTTTAATTCTCTGTAGAAACAAATGCTATCCTATTAAACAGTAATGTTTTCAAAAAGAAGTAAATCTCGTTTGAAATTGAAATATTTACATAATGTTGTTGTCGTTGTTTTGTTTTGTTTTAGCAAAAATGGTTACCTATATTCATTTCATCTTCGCATATTTTAAGATATCGATTTAATGCAAAAGTGCAAAGTGGAGCCTTTACAATGTCAAGAGGGAAAATGGTATGTTCAACTGTATCTGTAGAGGTGCAGTTTCAATTAATCTTTTACCATGCTGACTCAAACATATGCATTAAAATGGTTATAAAACAGGTCTAGTGTACCATAGGAGATGAACTTCTCCCCGGTATGCCAATATTTCCATAAAGCATAAAATGCATCCCTGTAAAATAACCTCTTAAATCGTCTTAATAAAGAAAGGCGAGCAATCCTATATTAAAACCGGAAACAGACAATTAGAAAAAATGATCGCCTTTAATTTAACACAGGACAATTACTCCTGTCACGCCGACAAGATTTCCACAATATTTTTCAGGACAACTCTGAGTAAACAACAGCTGTTTGTGAAATACGCAAACCCCCTATGATGGCTTGTCCATTTTTCAGTTCCGTTATCAGTATGACCTTAACCTTTGACCTAATAACCCCCCAAGTCGGTAGGAGTTGTCAATTTTATAAGCTCAATCATGTCATCAAGTTTAAACATACTGGTTCAAGTAGTTTTCAAGTTATTGGACTGAAACTGATTTCAAGGTTCAGGATACTGTGACCTTTAACTTTGACTTACTGATCCCAAAATCTTTTACTTTATTAAGCCCAGTCATACTATCGAATTTGAAGGATCTTTGCGAAGTGATTCTAAAATTACCGTGCAGAAAAAAGATTTCAATGTTCAGGTCCCTGTGATCTTGACCTTTGACCTATTGACCACAAAAAAACCAATTGGGACCATTTACTTTATAACCCCAATCATACGATCAAGTTTAAAGGTTCTGAGTAATATGGCTCTCAGGTTATTTCGTGGAAACCGTTATTAATGTTCAGATTCATGTGACTTTGACCTTTGACCTTTCGACCCCAAAACAATACGAGTCATTTACATCATATCCTCATCATATTTCAAGTTTGAAGGTTTTAGGTCAAGTGGCTCTCAAGTTATTGGGTGGAAACCATTTCGCAGGTTCAAGCCCCTGTGACCTTGACCTCTGACTAACTGATCCCAAAAGCAATAAGCGTCATTTCCTTCATGAGACCAATTTTGCTGTCAAGTTTGAAGGTTCTGGGTCAAGTGGTTCTCAAGTTACTGGTAAGAAGCCGTTTACAGGTTCCGGCCC
Organism: Mercenaria mercenaria; assembly: GCF_021730395.1. Lineage (NCBI taxonomy): Eukaryota > Metazoa > Mollusca > Bivalvia > Venerida > Veneridae > Mercenaria > Mercenaria mercenaria. The sequence continues at coordinate 42,480 of NW_026463212.1, read as the reverse complement.
TTTTGATCTTGACTTTCGACATACTGTCCCCAAAACCTATAGGGGTCATCTACTTGACCAATCCTGTCATGCTACTATTCATTCTGCAATCACGCAATGAAGAGGCTCACGCAGGAAAAATATTTGTGAAAATATTTTGAAATAGGACCAGCATTTTCTGATTTTAAGTTTCCACACTATATTTACGGGTTAGTAATAACACTGTATGTTTGTGGGAATGGGGTAGGGATTGTGAAGCGGGTGAATGATGGCACAGGAATCTAAGACATTAATGTGTTAGGTGGGATGGAAGAGTGAGGGGATAATGTGGTCAGGGACGATAATGATGTGATACGATGACCTTAACTATAAAATTTCAACAAAGAAATAGAACCCATGGCCAATTAATAGGAAATCATTCGTGCTTTACTGCTGCACAGTACAAAACACACAAACACTGCTTAGGTTAATTGGCTGCGGGCGTATGATTAGTTACACGAACATATCAAGGTCTCGCGTATGCACGCCTTAATATGAAGAGGCGTTATCAAGATCGGTGCAGTTCGCAGTTAGCTTTTACTTAAATTAGTCAGGCTGGAAGGGTTAGGCTGGGCTAGTTTAGCCTATAATTTTGACAGAATATCACTGTTGTTGTTATTGTTGTTTGTATTTGGTATCGTGTAGGGAACTTATCGAGACTTTTCTAATTTTAACTTTAATGCTTAAAAATACGGTCGTATGTTTAGGTCGCACACATATTTTTTTATTAAATTATCTCAGGTGATCGAAATAAGGTATCGTGCGATCGAAACTAGATGTCGTGAGTTCGAGATAAGATGTCGTGCGCTCGAGATAAATGTCGAGCGCTCGAGATATGATGTCGTGCAATCCAGGTAAAATGTTATACACCAGAGATAAAACGTCGAACGGTCGAAATAAGATGTCGTACGATCGAAATAAAATGTCGTGAATTCGACAAAAAATGTCATGCGTTCGACATTAGATGTCGTGCGCTCGAGTCAAGATGTCGAGCGCTCGAGATGAAATGTTGAGTGTTCGAGATATGATGTCGTGCAATACAGGTAAGATGTCATCTCCCGAGATAAGATCGAGACAAAATATCATGCATTCTAGATAAGATGTCGTGCGCTTAAGAAAAGATTATATGTCGAGTGCTTGAGATAATTTTATCTTTGAAAATGAAAGTTTTGATGGTCCGAGATTGACCATCTAAGTTTCACAGCTTAAAAAATGTATTAAAAAAATCCCTTCCACAAGTGGCCATGTTTTCGTACAAATCGAAAGAGTGTAGCAGTCCTGGTTAAATGTTAACATGATATTTTTAATGACAAGTCCTATTGAAAATGTAAGTCAAGTTCAATTAATAACTCATTAATCATGTTTTCTGAAATCGAACACGCTATTTAGACAAAAGAAATTCAAAATAACCTATTTTTACATATAAAAATATAAGCCCGTCCAGGGAGGAGCCGACTTTAACTTAATATATTGGTAGAAAGATACGTTCTGCCAATTTACTTGTTTGTTACTGCTTGTTCGATTTTCAACAGTTGTTTATTGTGAGTTGATAACGGCATTTTGTTATTTTCTAGACATATTTTCTTTTCAAAATTTTTTATGACAAATGATTCTACATGGAACCATTCTACTTATATCTGTTTGAGTTATGAAACTCAAGTTATCGATATAGAACCATCATGACCATTTTGTTTTAAGTCAAAAAATCTAAAGCGCTCGACATCTTATCTCGAGTGCACGACATCTTATCTCGAGCGTTCGACATCTTATCTCGATCACACGACATCAGTCCTCGAGCAGTCGACATCTTATCTGGTGTGCACGATATATGATTTCGATCGAAAAGCACAAAATCCAACATTTTCCTCGTTTAATAACATTTCGACTGTAAGTGCAAAACTTTTAATTTTCACTGTCACGGTAACGTAACACAAGAAATTATAAGTCTACACATACGATCTGTTTTATATTCAAAATATATCTTTATCAAAAAAATGTCCCCAAGGAGCAACGAATGGAATAAAAAGTAACAAGAGTGAGGGGATAAAAGTAAAAATAATTGGATAACCTCACTCAGTAAACCATACATCGGTATTTGGTTAAAAGAATTCTACTGTCATCCGTCGTATAGTATATCGAGCGTCGTGGCGCATTGTTGTGCTTCGTGTTGTGTGTCGACCATCCATTCTTTTACATCGACGCACGACATTCGATACAACGCGCGACATAACGAAACCACGCGCGACACGACGCTCGATAAAGATACAATCAGATTTACTTTTAGTTGATTTAAGATAGCTTCTTCTTTGATTTCACCATCTTTAACTATTGATCAATAAATATAATATAGTTTTTATTTATAAACTGATTGCCCTATATGACCTACGTTGTTACATCATGAAATAATTTTGGATAACAGCTTTTTATTTACATTGCATAATTGTATGTAAAAAGTAAACAAACATATCTTATCATTAGACCTTTAACGGATGTTGTTTAACGTCTAGGTCTGCACGTTATCCCACTGTGGCAAATATATATAAATCCTCCATACATAGTGAACACGATTTTCTATGATGGACGACAGACAAATGGAGACTGGACAATAGAATGATATGTGTCATTCCAAAAATTTGGGGAGATTTAATTAATCTAGATATAAATGAAGAAATATATGTAACACGTCCAATCTGAACAATGAAATTGCGTGACTTCATAAATTGAATTTATACATAACTTATTGCTTTATATTTTAGTGGGCGTACTCTTTCCTTCAAAATATCGATATTTTTCAATCGCATAATGAAAAGAATATATTTAACCTAACAATGGTTTTATAGATTCCAGTCTTAAAATGTCGTGTAACGTCCATGACTGCGTACGAAATAATTTCACTCGGGCTGCGCCCTCGTGAAATTTATGACGCCCGACGTATAACCGCCCATCGTGCATAAACAGTATTAAAACACGGTTTGGCTATAAATTATCTTTTAAGTAAGAAATGAATTTTACATATTGTTTTATAAAGGAAAAATATATACAATGTACAAAAAAAAAATTATCGCAGCTCGCAAACCGCCCCTGTTAATTGTTATCAATCCTTAAAACCTTAAAGAAGAAACACCACTACATTAATCCAAATAAAATTCATATATTGACATTGATTTCATGGTTTCAAAAAGCAGCATCGACAAAAACGTTTATTATCAGAGTTATGAAAAAGAAACTAAGCAGATATCTTCATCCAATATATGGAAGACTGATGCGAAGTAAAACATGTCTAAACCAGAAGAAAATAAAATATAGACTTTAACTTTTGGTTCCTTATAATCTATGACGTAAACACAAATGCACGAGAAAAGCATTTTAAAAAGTTTGAATTAAGCAAAACTACAACAACAAAATCGCTTGTCATTATTTGGATTTCGAGACGAAACACTGATTTTGATCTTATATACTATCATAAGACCTTGATCTTTAACCGGCATTGTTGAAAGTTGAGTTTTGCACGTCATCCTATTGTGGCAAATATATGCAAATCCTCGAAAAAAGATGAAAGATACTTAGTGGACACGATTTTTTGTCGGACGAAAAGACAGGCGGATGACCGGATAAAAACATGTTTTTCCAGAAATTCAGGGAGATTTCATTAATCTAGATATTAATAAAGGACTACACGTAACACGTAAAATCTGTACAATGTTATGCGACTTCATAAGTTTAATTAATACAGACCTTATTTCTTGATATTTTAGAGAACGTGATCTTTCTTTCAAAATATTGATAATTTTCATCACATCATAAAAAGTAAAAACTACAATAAAATAACGATGTTTCTCATTACATATCTGGTGCAGCCGTTCTGCGCATGCCCGGAAGTGGTTATCAATTGGAGCCCACAGCAAAAATATGCAAATTTGTGCATGTCCGCACGCATTTAGTGTATAATATGTATTATGTACTGACTAGAGGTTAGGGTTAGTATCACCATGGTTACAAAAGATATATATTTAAGATACTTTTAATTCAAATTGCTTGAATCCGGTATATACCGGAGTCTTTAATATATCACAGGCTCACCAGATATGGTTTTAATCACAGCTATAAAATAATTTGCTTATAGATTCACAATCTTAAAAGTATCGCGTGACGGCATTATTTAACGCTGTCCCGTATTCGGGCTGACTTCTATCATTATTTCTAGTTCTTTTGGGATAGTGTTGTCCATTTAATGTTTTTGTATTGTACAAGAGTATTGCTTAAGCCGGTGTTACTGGGCGTGAGGTGTGCTGCACGTTTTATAAACTCACACGTCAGACGCAAACAAATCGAGTCTGCCATTTTTGCTAGTTTGATATATTAGTAAGACTTCATCGCAACATACAATGTTAAATATTATGAATTTGAATAACTATAAAACGTAGATCTAAATAAGAATGTCTGGGTTCTTGATGGATACCCAGATGGGTTATTTTAGTTATATTGCTTTTACCTGAAATATTTTCCATGCGTAACTCAGTTTCAAAAAGATTGAGTCACAACTGAGGCCTCTAAAGTATTTACAAGCTTTTCCTTTGATTTGACCAGGCGACCTAGTTTTTGACCCCACATAATCCAGATTCAAGCCTGAGCTAGAAATTATTAAGACAAACATTCTGACCAAGTTTCATAAAGATTGGGTCACAAACGTGGCCTATAGAGTGTTCACAAGCTTTTCCTTTGATCAGGCCTACTGACCTAGTTTTAGATCCAACATGACCCAGTTTCAAACTTGACCTAAAAATTATCAAGACAAACATTCTGACCAAGTTTCATAAAGATTGGGTCACAAATGTGGCCTCTAAATTAGTGGGGGAAAATAACCGGTAGTAAACATTAAATATAACATTTAAAGAGTTTGAATAAAAAATATTAAAAAATGGTTGCTTACACATATATAAAATTTTATAAAATGGCTCTATTTTTCTCAATACGAAACCGATTTTTACCAGATTTGGAAAAATAACACCTATATAATAGATAAACATGATAGATTTAATACGATTTGAATATAAATAGATGTATAAATATTATTTTGTTTTGAATTTTTTTACAATTCTCAGCAGGAATGTAGAGAGAACAACGAGTTACATCCTGTGGGATACCTCAAAATAATCTAATTGGAGCTTCACATTCCATTAGAGTCACGTGGTGTCTGGGTTACATCTGCGCTATATTTAGTAACATCGGTTAAATTTTAGAACATTACAGTTCAACAATATGTTGGTTAAAAAAATAATAAAACAAATATAGGAGACTGGCCGCTACCAGATAAATGAATTACATGAAGGAATAGTCGTGACACATCATATCTATCTTTAGCCGGTTACCCCATGATTTACCACTAGGTATAAAGAATTTTATTCAGCTACATTCATTACCAGCTGATACAGCTAAGGAGAGAAAGAAAGGGGAAAAAAGGAGCATAGAAAATCTGTGTTTGTTGCTTATTATCCTTCTTCCCTCTTAGAAAACAGTACAGACGACATGGTGTACGCGAGTAATTATAGTATAAATGTGTAGTTGTAAATGTTGCCATACCGTGTGACTCTTATTTTTAACTTGTACATACTTCAAATGTACATATTTTAATATATTTTGTTATTTTAACAGTGGCCCTAATAAGTAGGCCGTGAAACGGAAGTTTTTTTATATACATTTGATTGATTTTGTTTTTAATATTACATTTTAAATAGAGTCACACGTGAGGCATTGTCTTAAAATGTTTTTGTCTGATGACCAATATAATCATATGGGAGGGCGGATGCTACATGTTGCCTGATATGTTAACAAATATGGGCTCATTGTAAATAATATGGAGCAAACGACATCATGAGCCCATACAAGAATGAGACTATCTTATATCTGTTAATCAAGTTAGCCTCACCACATAGCAGGCAACACAGAAATTTATGATAGCAATATGGGGATATTACTTTACTCCTCAAAATTCATTTGAGGGTAAGAATTTGAATGCGATATCTGGCACATTGTTATTCTTATAGGGTCATCAGCAAAACTTAGTAACAATAAGGTCCAGGTAATACATAAGTATGAAAACAGAATATATGTAATCTGACAGAGACAATATACAAAAAATATAATGCATTTATTTAAAACTACTTTATTAACTCCCTGAGGCCGATATCGTAATATATCTGCTGCGGCGAGATAAGAATTACCACCTATAACGTCGAAGAACATTTTCTGATCTTATCGCAATCTCACGCGCGTGCAGTCAATTGAAATCATGCAGGGAATCATTGGTAATTAAAATAAATTAAAATAAACTTACAAAATCTTCGAAGTTTCAAAAAATATTTTTATGTCCTATTTCATCCGTAACCTATATCCAAATAGAAAAATATTTTCACTTCGAAGTATTCACAATTTTAACGAACCTACTGCGTTGAAAATATTTGATCGTTTCTGGTTCGCTTACTTTTTCACATGTAAAGACATTGAACTCCATTAAATAGAAATATAATATTTACAAAGACTATTTAAAAAAGCATACTTAAAATTGACACCCGTTTTTGTGTGAGTATCGATCATGCCTTTGTTTAATTTTGATGTATACATGTACACAAACGTTTTGTGACACGCGTTGAGACAGTTAAGTTGTAATATATACATTTACCTTTGAAAGATTATTAAATTTACAATCATATGTTTATGTAGTCACGTTGTTTTTGTATTTTATAAGATATGTTTGTTCTGTTCATGTTTTTCAGTTTGTATCGTATTCGATGTAAGTGTACGAATATTTCAGCCTTCTAAAACTTAACATTTTCCGACCATTTCGATCATTTAACTGATAATGGAATTTCATCGTCTGAATCATCATCGGACGAACTGATATGTCAGAAGCTGCATGATAATGAATATTTTCTTTATTTTAAGAAAGATTTTTGGCAGACGACATTATTTTACTCCTTTGAAATACAGTATGGACGAAACACAGTGGATTACGTCTTTACATGGCCGCATAATGGCAAACACTTATTTTAAGAAGGGAACTAATTAGCCCCCAAATATAGTATTTTAATAAAAGATAAGTTTTAATAAACAACATAGAATAAAATGGGGAAAGCAGAATGCCTTGATACAAAAACCATCGTTCTTCGACCTAACTGTCCGTCGTTCACAGACGAACTTCATGACGCTAAACACTTGAAACGCAAGCTTGAGCGGAAATGGCGTAAATCTAAGCTAACAATCGACCATCAACTTTATAGGGACCAATGTGCTACCATTGATAAACTCCTAATTCAGGCCCGAACCGACTACTTCTCTTAGAAGGTGAAGTCGTGTGGCACTGACCACAAAAGTTTGGCCAAGATAACCAAAAATCTACAAGGAGACAGCCATGATGCTTCCCGTCCCTCTAACTCATCATCAAGGGAACTTGTGCAGAAGTTTAGTGACTTTTTCATCGGGAAAATTGAAAACATTAGGAATGACATTATTTCGCACAGCCAAACTGATTGTGATTTAGTTGATTTGCATTGTTCAGAACACCAAGAAGTAGCAAACTGTCTTATTGATTTGGTTCCTACAACGATAGAAGAGGTAAAACAAATTATACAAAAATCTCCAAACAAATCCTGTGAACTTGACCCTTTACCAACATGGCTTTTGAAGAAATGTCTCGATGAGCTCTTGCCATTGATAACAAACATCATAAATACATCAGTGGAATTAGGTTATGTACCAAAAGAGTTTAAAAGTGGTAGGATAAGACCCCTGCTTAAGAAACCAGGTCTTGAACCAAACATTCTCAAAAACTACAGGCCTGTGTCTAACTTCCCTTTCCTTTCAAAAATCTTAGAAAAGGTAGTAGATGCGCGTGTTGAGCGGCACTTGAGTGAAAATAAGCTACATGAGGGACTGCAGTCTGCTTACAGAAAGTTTCATTCAACTGAGTCGGCTTTGATAAAGGTACAGAATGACATCCTCACATCCCTCGACAAAAATTCTATAACAGTCCTCGTGCAACTCGATCTGTCTGCAGCTTTCGACACGATTGGCCACCAAACGCTGTTACACCGACTTGAACATCATTTTGGAGTCACAGACAAAGCACTTGCATGGATGTCATCATATCTTAGTGACCGCTATCAAACTGTGTGCATTGTAGGTGAGTTGTCGACGCCTATGTTGATGAAATACGGTGTGCCCCAGGGATCAGTGCTTGGTCCAAAGAACTATATCATGTACACTAAACCCGTGGGTGCCATATGCAGACGCCATGGACTTCTACACCATTTCTATGCCGATGACTCTCAATTATACCTATCCCTTAAGCCGACAGAGGCTGTGGCTAGAAGTGAGGCTTTGCGCCGCATTGACAGCTGTCTGGTTGAAATTGTCTCGTGGATGCATTGCAACATGCTGAAGCATAATGCTGATAAAACGGAGGTAATACTAAGGTCGGTGACTCTGTGATAAAATCCACAAAATGTGATCTTGGTGCAGTACTTGACAACAATATGGATATGGAACAACAAGTCAACTCTGTGTGCCGGGCTGGATATGCACAACTTCGCAGAATAGGTCACATCAGACGGTATCTTACCTGTGATGCCACAAAGACCCTTATCAACAGCCTGGTTACTTCACGGTTAGACTACTGTAATGCCTTGTTAAGTGGTATTCCAAACAGCACACTTAACAAGTTGCAACATGTCCAGAAAACGGCAGCTCGCGTCATCACCAAGACGCCCCGTCGCAATCATATATCACCGGTTCTGAAGGAGCTACCAGTAAAATACAGGGTGCAGTACAAGGTTCTGACCCACACATTTAAGGCTTTACACAATCAGTCCCCTGCCTATATTAGGGATATGATAGAAGTGTATAAACCGGTCAGAAACCTAAGATCACAAGACACGCTGTCACTGGTTATGCCAAAAACTAAAACAATGATGTATGGCAATCGCAGCTTTTCGTGCACTGCTCCAAAGCTTTGGAACTCCCTTTCCGTCAAGATCAGCTGCTTTCAAAAGCCTGCTAAAAACCCACTTCTTTGTGCAATATTTTGTTAACTGACCGGTACATTGATGCTTTCTTTTTCTTCTTCTTCATAAAACTGCGTAGAACAGTATTTTATCCTAGGGTAACCTAAATACTTTTAAATATGTATGAATTTTTGTCTTGTTTAATCTATACGTTTTACATTTATGAATTTTGTTAATGTGGAATGCATTGATTTTGTATGCGTATTTGTTAGTATTTTTGCAATTTTCTGTTTAGCACTTCTGAACGTGTACACGTGCATGAAAAGAGTGCTATATAAATGTGGTATAATAATAATAATAATAATAAAAAGCAAAGTCGATGAATTGGTATCCCCCGCCGAAAGGGTTTGTGGTGAGGAATGGTAAAAAAAATATATCCGGCAAAAAGTTAAGGATGTTAATAAGAAGCAAATAATTTCATTAGTCAAAATCAATTTAACAGAAAACAAATGTTTAATTAAAGAGTACATAATAAATGTATGCTACTTTGATCCTGACTAAAGAATTTATTTTGAATGGGATATGCTTACTGTAATAAGCTTAGCTTTTAAAATTAAATGCAGTTAATTGAAATGTGAGCTTGAAGTTTAACTGGAACGAAATATTGTCTTTGAGTGGTTTGGCACCAGGTGTTGCTGTTTAACATGTACATTTGAACTTAAAAGAACAGATGTCCTTAAGAGAACACAGGTAAGATATTTTGAACATGGCTGAGGGCAAGGTTTGTGCAGTCACAACATAACATGTTGAAGGTTTGAACATTTTAAAAAAAGGAATGGAAATATATATATCTATATAGATATATGTATATATTTATTTTTTAGGGGGTAGGTGTGCGGGGGAACGGGAGAGGAAACAAAATTTTACATGTTGATTATAAATATTGATGGAAAATTAAAAATGAAGAAAAAAGGTAAAAGGGTGAAGTTTGGTGGGGGGGGGGGGGGCAGAGGATGCATGATCAGTGGTGGGCATGGCTGGGTGGAGAAGTGAGGTGGGGGAATGGTACAACTTGCATGTTGATAAATAATTAGTCCGAGAGCTCACGGACATTTATTGCAACAATTGAGGCCAAAAGAAGTTTATACATTTTTGAAAACAATATTTCATTTCCTTCATGAAAACCCATTTCTTAAGTGTCAAAGCCGTGCCTATCTATATTTTGTTCACTTATGTTTGTGATAGGGGAGGTAAATGTCACATGTAAAAATATTAGGGGGTAGGGTAAAGTTTACGTCTACAAGTTGCTTCACTGATTAATTACAGTAATTATCTGATTGTCAGTAAATGTATAATTGTCAAACAATGACAGCAATAAGAAATTCATCAAAAAGGGCTGAAGGGCAAACTGGATATTCAAGGTCAAAGGTCAGATTTATGTTAAAATCACAAAATTGGGCACATTTGAAATTTATTTTTATTCTTAAAAAATAGTTTGTTATCATAAGTCACTCATCTTTATTTATGTAATGCGTATATATCAGCCAAAATCAGAAATGCAAATTTTATTGCAAAAAGTCAAGGTCAACCCTGATAATTGAAGGTCAAAGTTCATTTTCATGCAAAAATGTGAAAATTATTGCCTTAACTTTTTCTAATCAGTTTAATATGTTTTCACATTATCAGTCAATGAAGTTAATTCGTTTTAATGTTTGTATGTCAGGCAAAGTCACCAGTGCAGATGTAACCCCCAAAATGCCAATAGTAAAGCTTATATCAAGGGTCAAAGGTCAAATTTGTGTGAAAAATGGCATGAATAGCTTCCTGTTTGAAATATAACAGATATGTTTTAATCATTATAAGTAACTGCACGTGATTTATTTTAATGTATATATGTCTCACAATGCCAGTAATAAAGATATCGTCTAAAATCAGACAAGTTCAAATGTAATATTAAGGGTCAAAGGTCATTTTCAAGTAAAAGAATGAAAAAAAGCTCTTTAACTTTTCTCTTTGTTAACAATATCTTGTCAATATTAGTCCATGATATCAGTTCATTTTAATATGTAAATGTTAGGCGATGTCTGGTATGCACAAATAATTTCAAAACATTCAAGTTCAACCATAATATGAAAGGTCAAAGGTCAAAAAGTGAGTAAAATGTTGCAATAATATCACCTATTTGTAATAATTTTTATTGTTTAAAAGTATTTGTTTTGTCATTTCAGTAACTGATCGTTGTTCATTTTACTGTATATATGTCAGACGATGTCATGGAAGAGAAAGTATGTAAAGGTCAAACCTGGTATTAAAGGTCAGGGGTCATTTTTGTGTAAAAGATCAAACAGTAGCATACTAACTCATTTCTTTGTTTAAAAATAGCTTCTTGTTATAATTCACTTTTAGCAATTTATTTCAATGTATACATTTCAAGCAAGGACAGCTATGTAGGTTTTCCCTAATAAGTCAAAGCCAACTCTTTTATCAAAGGTTAAAGGTCATATTTGTGTGAAAACAGCATGTTTGTAATGATTTTTCTTTATTGTATTAGGTATTTTTGTCAACACTAGTAACTGATCATTATTCATTTTAAAGTATATATAACAGATGATATCATTCTTCCTTGATCATGAAAAATTAGTCAAGGCCAAACCTGACATTAAAGGTCAAGGGAGAGGGTCTTCAAGAAACTCGCCATTATGAAAAAAGGCTTGAACAAGTTGGGGAGCAAATGAAAAGATCCTACGGTAGGTCTACACAGGCACCGTACGTCGCATAGCATAGCACGCATCCACCTCATGGGTAACTGCTTCCAAAACCAGTAAAGATAAACTGGACAACGTTCAAAATTTAGGCCTGAGGATAAACAACTCCAATAAAAGAAATGGAAAAGACAGCCAACCTTGAGCCATTAGAGATCAGACGAGAGTACAAAGCCCTTGTGCAGGCAGAGAAGGCAGAGAGACTAACATCACACCCACTCCACTCAAAACTCGAGAGAAGAACCAATAACAGACTGAAACGATAGAGTCTCAACCATATCGTCAAAGGACTGCAGAAAAGAAAAGCAGCAGCACTAGATGCAGAGGCAGAGCCGCTTGTGCCCGATGAATGGGTTCCTAGACAATCTGCTCCAAAGATCAAATTGGTGGTGCCAGGAGTAGAAGAAAAGGGAAAATAACAACAGGCTCACCAACAATCTCTTACGCTAGAAATGATCAATGACCGCTATCCAGCACACTCGCGGATCCAAGCATATACAGATGGATCAGTGGAAAAAGCAGTTCAGAATGCTGGGAGTGGTGCCTGCATCAAATGTCCAGAACAAAATATAGATAGGCATGGCTTTGACACTAGATGCGGCAGTGAACTGCACCGGTTCTGCAGGTCGCTGGCATTTCCCCACAGCTTGGTCTCATATGGGATGTCTGTGAGCCAAACTTTCTGGCGTACTTCTTCCAGATAGAAATCGCTCTGCAGGATGTGGAATAGTATTTGTTCCTCTGATACGCACTGGCGTTTTGGTGTCTTTGCAACACCCCGCTTCTTCATATGTTTTCTCAGGCCACAGTGTCCAGTGCCCTTACGGAGGATAGTTGTTTGGCTTTTTCTGATTAGCTTGTGCAGACCGTTATTATTGGGCAGGTAGCCTCCATCATTTATGTTCTTCTAGTCTGACGCAAATCTATTCTTTAGAATCTGAGATTCTCTGTATGAAGCTTCCTTTGCAAAGTTCGTCCGCAGCTTCATTTTCGGCTATGCCCATATTTCCAGCAGCTGTCTCGTTAAGATGTCTGATGGACCTGCTGAGAGAGCCTGAAGAGCTCACTTGGAGTCTGTTAGGAAAACAATATTTTGTCCCTTTTCTCCTCGTTCGTACAGTTGGGGTGTGGCCGAAATGGGGGCTTGCGTCTCGGCTCTAAAGTTGGGAATCTCTTGCCGACTGGATGACAGAGTGTGAGAGAATTTGATGTAGGCACCACTCCCAGCATTCTGAACTGCTTTTTCCACTGATCTATCGGTATATGCTTGGATCCAAGAGTATTCTGGATAGGGTCATTGATCATTTCTAGCGTAAAAGATTGTTGATGAACCTAATGTTGTTTTCCCTTTTCTTCTACTCCTGGCACCTCCAATCTGATCTTTGGAGCACATTGTCTAGGAACTCATTTACCGGACACAAGCGGCTCTGCCTCTTTGTCCAGTGCTTCTGCTTTTCCTTTCTGCAGTCCTTTGACGATATGGTTGAGACTCTATCGTTTCAGTCTGTTCTTTGTTCTGCTCTCGAGTTTTGAATATGTTGGGTGTGATGGTAGTCTCTTTGCCTTCTCTGCCTGCCAAAGGGCTTTGTACTCTCGTCTTGTCTCTAATGGCTCAAGGTTGGATGTCTTTTTCATTTCCTTTATTGGAGTTGTTTACATTGCTCAAAGACTTATCCTCAGGCCTGAATTTTGAACGTTGTCCAGTTTATCTTTACTGGTTATGGAAGCAGTTACTTATGAGGTGGATGCTTACTCTACTATGGGCCGTTCGGTGCCTGTGTAGACTTGCCGTAGGATCTTTTCATTTGCTCCCCAACTTGTTCAAGCCATTTTTCATAATGGCAAGTTTCTTGAAGACGCTCTCCTTTGACCTTTAATGTCAGGTGTGACATTGACTATTTCTTTTTATAATTAAGGAAGATTGTTATCACCTGTTATATTACTTTATAATGAATAATGATCAGGTATTAGTGTTGACAAAAATACCCTAAAACAATAAAGAAAAATCCTTGCAAAAGTGCTGTTTTTCTGAATTTTCACACAAATTTGACCTTTGACCTTTGATAAAAAGGACTGGCTTCGACTTATTAGGACAAAACCTACATTGCTGACCTTGCTTGACATGTATACATTAAAATAAATTTAAAACAGTGAATTATAACAAAAAGCTATTTTTGAACAAAGTAATGAGTAAGTATGCTACATTTTGATCTTTTACAAAAAATGACACCTGACCTTTAATACCAGGTTTGACCTTGACTTATTTTCTCTTCCATGACATCGTCTAACATATATACAGTAAAATGAACAACGATCAGTTACTGAAATGACAAAACAAATACATTTAAACAATAAAATTATTACAAATAGCTGATATTATTGCAACATTTTACTCACTTTTTGACCTTTGACCTTTCATATTATGGTTGAACTTGAATGTTTTGAAATTATATGTGCATACCAGAGATCGCCTAACATTTATACATTAAAATGAACAGATATCATTGACTAGATCGACAGGATATTGTCAACAAAGAGAAAAGTAAAAGAGCTACTTTTTCATTCTCTTACTTGAAAATGACCTTTGACCCTTAATATTACATTTGAACTTGTCTGACTTTAGATGATATCTTCTTTATTGACATTGTGAGACATATATACATTAAAATAAACCACGAGCAATTACTAATAATGATGTAAACATATCTGTTATATTTCAAACAGGAAGCTATTTGTGCAATTTTTCACACAAATTTGACCTTTGGCCTTCGATATTAGCTTTACTATTGGCAGTTTTGGGGTTACATCTGCACTGATGACTTTGCCTGACATACAAACATTAAAACGAATTAACTTCAGTGACTAATAATGTGAAGACATATTAAACAGATTAAAAAATGTTAAGATAATAATTTTCACATTTTTGCATGAAAATGAACTTTGACCTTTAATTATCAGGGTTGACCTTGACTTTTTGCAATAAAATTTGCATTTCTGATTTTGGCTGATATATACACGTTACATAAATAAAGATGAGTGACTTATGATAACAAACTATTTTTTAAGAATAAAAATAAATTTCAAAAAGGGCAATTTTTGTGATTTTAACATAAATCTGACATTTGACCTTGAATATCCAGTTTGCCCTTCAGTCCTTTTTGATGAATTTCTTATTGCTGTCATTGTTTGACAATTATACATTTACTGACAATAAGATAGTTACTGTAATTAAACAGTGAAGCAACTTGTAAACGTAAACTTTACCCTACCCCCTAATATTTTTACAAGTGAGTTTTAACTCCCCTATCACAAACATAAGTGAACAAAATATAGATAGGCACGGCTTTGACACTTAAGAAACGGGTTTTCATGGAGGATGTGAAATACTGTTTCCAAAAAAGTATAAACTTCTTTTGGCCTCAGTTGTTGCAATAAAAGTCCGTGAGCTCTCGGACCAAATCAAGGAAGGTTTGAAAAAAATCTAAAATAAGAAATGAAAAAAAAAATATTTATTTTTTTTTGGGGGGGGGGGGAGGGTGTGTGACCAAGGCAAGTGGGTGACCAGGTGTGGGTGCGCAACTTCACAAGTTTATAAAAAATGTGCATGGAAAAGAATAAAAGAAATTTAACGAAATTCTGCCAAATGGTAAGTTTATTATGTACAAATGTGTGGATTTTTAGACAATTAAAGGGCAATAACTCTGAAGTTACAAAAGAAATCCGCACAAAATTGTGTGTGCACAACCACATTATAGTGATCTAACTTCTGTTAAAGTTTCATAGTTCAAGATCAAATATATCAAAAGTTATGATGCAGAAATTGCCATATCTATAGATCTATAGTACCCTACTAGTTAACACTAGAAACTTTTAAGGGTCATAACTCTGGTGTTACTTGAGCAATCTGTCTGAAACTTGATGGGCCCCATAACCTCATAGTGGTGAACATGTATATGAAGTTCGTTTGAAAAAAAATCTAAAATAAGGAATGCATTTTTTTTGTGGGGGGGGGGGGGTCGGGGAATCGGGAGGGGGAGGGGTGTGTTCAAGGTAAGGGGGTGGCCAGGTGTGGGTACACAACTTCACATGTTTACAATAAATGTTCATGGAAAAGAATGAAAGAAATTTAATGAAATTCTACAAAATGGTAAGTTTGTTATGTACAAATATGTGGATTTTTATACAATTAAAGGGCAATAACTCTTAATTTACAAATATATCCGAAATTGTGTATACACAACCACATTATGGTGATCTGAATTCTGTTTAAGTTTCATAGTTCTAGGTCAAATATATCAAAAGTTATGATGCAGAAATTGCCATATTTATAGTACCCTATATAGTTAACACTAGAAACTTCTAAGGGCCATAACTCTGGTGTTACTTGGGCAATCTGACTGGAACTTAACGGGCCGCAAGAACTCATAGTGGTGAACATGTATATAAAAATATATATTAAATAAATTTTCCCAACCATTTCCTAGATATGGCTCCGGACGGACGGAGGGACGGACAACACCAAAACTATATCCCTCCGACTTTCGTCGGGGGGTTATAATAATAACATGTGAATGAAGTATTGCCATGCAATACAAAGTCCCCTACTAGAAGGCACCTAATTTTCTCTACTGCAGTATAACATAATGAACTGATATCTGTCAATGATGTATAAACAATATTGTACTATGTATACAATATAATATAACAAAGCACTTGGATTACAATTTGCATATATAAAAACGTACAGTTGTTTTCATTTGGAATATTTTTGACCGATTATACAAAACGTTATCATAAAAGTTATTTATAGTAACAACAAAGTGAAATTAATCCTTTAAAAAATCTATATAATGTAAGTCCACAAGAAAATCTTTACCAGGTAAAGATAGATCAAAATACATCTAAATACTGGATGTAACATGCATGTTGTACCACAGAAAAGTGGTCCCGATTTTTCCTTACGGCCAGTAATAAACTAGAGCTATCACTAAAGGCGATGAATGTTCCCCCCTCATGCACTGACACAGTACATTGCAATTTGACGTACACAAGATTGCATAATTATGTGGACTGTATGTATATAGACTGTATGTATACAGTATGGTAACAAAAAACAAAGTCCCATAACTATGCAGAATATTTATCTAAAAGAACAATAACATGCACCATGCACAACAAGGGTTGGTACTGATCACTTGTGTGAAGTTTCATTTAATTATGTGCAAGGGTTCGGAAGATTAGGCGCGCACAAGATTGCATATGCAGACTGTATGTACATAGTATCTTAACAAGAAACAAAGTCCCATAACTCTGCAATTTTTGTTGTTGAAAGAACCTAACATGCCCCATGCACAACTACTGTTGTTACTGATCACTTGTGTGAAGTTTCATTAAATTGTATCAAGGGGATGAGGAGAGATGGTGCGCACAAGATTGTGTCTATGTATATAGTGTAGTAACAAAAAACAAAGTCCCGTAACCCTGCAATTTTTTTTTCTGAAAGAACCTAACATGCCCCATGCACAACTACTGTTGTTACTGATCACTTGTGTGAAGTTTCATTAAATTGTGTCAAGAGGTTTAGGAGAGATGGTGCGCACAAGATTGTGTCTACGGACAGACGGACAGACAGACAGACAGACGGACAGAAGACAACCTGGAACCAGTATACTCCCCCTTACAACTTTGTTGTCGGGGGGTACAAAAAGTTACAATGTAATCTAAAAAAGTGTGCCTCATGGTGGTGAACATTTGTGCAAAGTTACATCAAAATCTCTCCATGCATGAAGAAGAAATGCTCTGGAGAAAGTCATTCTTGAATTTGACCTTTGACCTCTAAGTATGACCTTGAACTTAGACCTAGGGACCTGGCTCTTGCGCATGACAATTTGTCTCATGGTGGTGAATATTTGTGCCAAGTTACATTAAAATCCTTCCATGCATAAAGAAGAAATGCTCCAGACAAAGTCATTCTAGAATTTGACCTTTGACCTCTAAGTATGACCTTGACCTTAGACCTAGGGCCCGGGTTCTGGGTGTTGAGCATGATACGTCGTCTATGGGGAACATTTATGCCAAGTAATATTGTAATCCCATGACAGAGTTCTAGACCAGACAGGAAAAAAACCCTATTGACCTTTGGCCTCCAATTGTGACCTTGACCTTTGAGCTAGGGGTCCTGGTTTAGCGTATGACATGTTGTCTCATCATGGGAACATTTGTGCCAAGTAATATCAAAATCCCTTCATAGATGGCAGAGTTATGGACCGGACAGGAAAAAAGCCCTATTGACCTTTGACCCCCAATTGTGACCTTGACCTTTGAGCAAGGGCTCCGGGATTTGCGCACGGCATGTTGTCTCATCATGGAAATCATCTGTGCCAAGTAATATTGAAATCCCTTACTGAATGACAGAGTTATGGACCGGACACGAAACAGACCCTGTTCATGCCATGTTAACATTTGACTACTAAGTGTGACCTTGACCTTTGAGCTAGGGGTCTGAAAGTTGTGCATGACACATTGTCTTATTATGATGTACAATTGTGGCAATGGATATTAAAATCCCTTCATGGATGAGAGAGTTATGGACCGGACAGGGAAAAAGCTCTGTTGTCCTTTGACCTCCAATTGTGACCTTGACCTTTGAGTTAGGGGTGTGGGTTTTAGGCATGACACGTTGTCTAATCATGGGGAACATTTGTGTCAAGTAATAATAAAATCCCTTCATGGATGAAAGAGTTATGGACCGGACACGAAACAGACCCTGTTCATGCCATGTTAACATTTGACTACTAAGTGTGACCTTGACCTTTGAGCTAGGGGTCTGAAAGTTGTGCATGACATATCGTTGTGCATGACATATCGTCTTATTATGAGGTACAATTGTGCCAAGTGATTTTAAAATCCCTTCATGGATGGGAGAGTTATGGACCGGATAGAAAAAAGCCCTGTTGACCTTTGACCTCCAATTGTGACCTTGACCTTTAAGCTAGGGGTCCGGGTTTTGCGCAGGACACGTCGTCTCATCATGGGAAACATTTGTGCAAAGTAATAATAAAATCCCTTCATGGATAAAAGAGTTATGGACCGGACACGAAATTGCGGACAGACGGAATGACGGAATGACGGAAAACCGCATTCCTATAGTCCCCGGAACTGGTTTTCAACCAGTAGGGGACTAATAATGATATTGATACACTAAATGGGGTACATAACAGAGGCTTAACACAGACAAATAAAGCAGTCTTTTTCTTTTTCTTCTAACTGTAGTTTTTAAAGTAAATGTATGGAATCAAATTCCCATCTTATTCACAGCTCACTGTGGGTCACTTTGACTTAATTTGAGCTGTGAATTATGGCACACATTCTACACGTAGCACATCAAGTGTTGTTAATTAATTGTAGATATGCTCGCCCATATGGTTCTTAACCGGTCGCGAGGGTAAACAACCTCAACACACACATGTGGCCTCTAGAGTGTTCACAAGGCAAATGTTGACGGACGACGCACAACGCACTGACACCGGAGACGGACGCCGGACAATGGCCGGTCACAATAGCCTGTGTGCTCTGGTGAGCTAAAAACGTGGCCGCCTCAGGGCGTGATCGCTTTTTTCCTATATGTATGTACAGGAAACTTTAGAAATCTTGTCAGACACGCCCAGCCCAACTTTGAAAAGTTCACACGTATGTCTTGGGTAACCCTTTACCACATTTATTCAAATTATAGTGATTCGTAAAAACTTGCAACTCTCTCTCTCTCTCTCCCTCTCTCCCTCTCTCTCTCTCTCTCTTCTCTTAACTGTATCCCTTCCTGAACCGTTTTGAAATAATTTCACAGAAATGTGGATTGAGTGGCCGCCTACGAACATTGTTTATAGTACTCCAATAAAAAACAGAGCCACCAGAGCTACAAGTACAAAAGTCTTCAGACATCTTCTTTTAAATCACTTGTTCGATTTTGAAATAATTTTACAGAAATGATCATTAAATGATCCTTTACTAAAACTATTAAAGCCATCTTTATTTGTTAAAAAGCATGGCTTCCATAAGCGTGTTTAGTTTATTCTATGTGCTTCTGTGAACGACTTTCTGCCTCAGCAGACGTTTTAAAGTAATTTTGTAGACATGTTTATCACTAATTGAAATGAAATATTCAATCATAGGGTTAAAAAGAGAGATCAAACATTCAAAATACTTACAAATCCTTAGAAAAAAAGGCTTAGTCTTTCAACATTTTGGGAAGCTGTATACTCTGACCTGTAATGTAATATAAAGCAACTTGATAAATGTTTAATACATCCTTTTGAAATGGAGTTACTGAAATATTGAATTTTGTTATGCACGGCTACTAAACAGTGCCGTGGTACCGCCTGTGCCGACGAGAAATGTAGGCACTTGGCTTCCGGTACCGCAGGTATTTTGACAATGTATACATATCAAGTGAGATCGGTGAGTGGTTTTTGTCATTTTTGTCATTTTGTTACTGCATGGAGCAATTTTTCGAAAATTGGGGAATGTAGCAGGGTGTAGATGTATCTTATGTATATATCCATGCTAAATTTAGCGGCAAATGATCAATTTCCTAGAAACGCAAGGACAAATAAGTTTGGAATGAAACGTGAAATTTGCCATCCACCTGGCTTACGGAAGGTCGGTGGTTCTACCCAGGTGTCCGCTCGTGATGAAATAATGCACGGAGGGGCACCTGGGGTCTTCCTCCACCATTAAAGCTGGAAAGTCGCCTAATGACCTATCATTTGTCGGTGCGACGTTAAATCAAAAACAAAAAAAACCTGAAATTTTTCACATCAGTGACTGTTTAGACTCATTTCTTTTCGCTGACCCTAACCATATCATCTCTTCCGTCGTAAATTATATTTATAAATGACATGTGATCTGTCAAAACATAAAATGTTTCCAGAAAATTCCGAATTTGAACGTTATGCCAATTTTGTGAAAGTACCGCAGGCATTTCAACAATGCCGCAGCCCCTTTGAGGTGCCGCAGGCAGTTCTAAAAGTATCGGGGCATAAAACTGGCCCACAACTAACTAAAAAATCCAATAACTCGCATTCGTACGATTATATATTATATTCACAAAGATCAAAAAGTTTAGCAATCAGTTTATCTTTGCGGGTAATCTCAAACTCTAGTACACATTGAAGCAAACTATATTTCCCAAACATTATGTTTTTTGAAAATTGCCCTCTCTGTCTGCTCTTTGATGCCCGATATGATATATTCAAAGTTTTGTTTGCAGGTAAAAATAGATTAAGGACTATTCAAATTCTCCTAGTTGATCGTTTATGATCTGTACTTGTTCTCTCACAGAACTTCACGATTTTTAAAGTTTATTTATTAGTTTTTTTTCTATTTCCTGACAATTTTTATGCTGATATTTGTGTCGCGTCTGCATGGTTCTGGTCGCTAGATCCCTTTTACGCAATGTATACTCAAATGCAAAAGATACTTTTCGTCAACTGAAGTAGATTATTTTGCCAGAAGTAGATTATTTTGTCCAAAAGTATATTATGTTTGGTGCCAAAATTTAGTGCAGTTTATGGCCATTTTGATGTGTTTCGTTTAGTCTACATACATTTGCATTTTCAAATTTTGACATTTGTGGGGATTCTTGGCTATTCAAATCCAACAGGGGACAAAAATCTCTTTCTTGTCAAATGATAAAAAAGCTGCCGGTTCCTCAAACATTATTTTGTTTAGATATCGTGTGTGTCCGCCTCTACTATTTATTCAAGCACTGATATGGCAACACTTAGGCCTAACGTTACAGTGGAATGATGTCATGAGAAATTTTATTCCATTCTTGAGTAGCGGTTGTCACCCGAGGTCTGCTGGATCTATGGCGTTCAGCAACTCGACTGGTGCAAAAGAATTATGACATTACTTTGACACCCAAACGTTCTGCTGACGTAAATAACGTTGTCACCCCGTTGAAACATTGTTAATGCTTCAATTCGTTGAGTTTCACTAAGTCGTGGCATTTTATTACAGCACAGATTTGAAACCTAATGTGTTTTTCCTTTCACCAACGGTATAAAAAAACTGACAAAACACGTTTGTAGATATATTCATTTCCTATGGGCAGCACGTGCAAATCGTGCAAAAGTCCACTTTCTCTAGTTATCTTGACTTCAGCCGGTTTTTATCATAAAATTTAAGAAAGATCATTAGTACATGCTTTGGGCAAAGAATATTGGAGATTGTAGACGGATACCTCTTTTAGAACTGAGAATATCCAAGTTTAAAAAGTGCAAACTTTCTTTGGCGTTTGAGTATATATGTATAAATTCTATGATTTTCAACCTAAATGAATTATGGTGAGATATATCTGCCAATAGATGGTATGCTATAGCTAGGCAGCTATCTCGATAATTTGTTAACTTTTTAGGAATTGTCTGTATTTTTTTTTCAGAAAACATTTTTGAAAAAAAAACTGATGGTTGTTATAGCGTAAAGTTTTGGGTTAATGCCTGTAACTGCCATGAGATATTTGGTAGATATATTACAGTAATATTTTAGAATTTCCAGCAAAGTTCTCTATTTTCCTGAAAAAAAGTTTACAATAAATTATTTTTGTAGATATGCTTCATATTTCCAGGAAACGTTTGGCTATTAAAATAACTACAAAATTTTTGAAATTTCAAGATCATAGTTTCTGACTTTTTAGCTAGTAAATGGCAGCAGTCCACAACGGGCCCTTACTCAAGTGGTATCGAGATTATAATGTAAATCATCGCAATAATATTTACAGGAAACCTTTGACAATTGAAACTCGTTCTAGAAAACTTCGCTTTATCAAGATTATTTCTTGAAGTATCGCGACAGCTACTTACCTATTCATTATTTTAACATGTCCAAAACATTACGGATTAATACTAAATTTCGTGACAGAAATATGCCACCATAATGGATGGATATTTAAAGCGTAAGAAAAGTTTGGTCCCTTTTATTTTTAAACTACTATAAAGTCAAATTATTACAGTATCATGGGGGCATTTAGCTTTTGCCCTTTTGTTTCTCTGTTCCTCCATTTGTCTGTTTGTGTAATTTTGGGCCAAACTTATTACCGGATTCTTTAAGAACTGCCTGCGGCACCTCAAAGGCGCTGGCACCTTTCCAAAATTGGCATAACGTTCAAATTCGGAATTTTCTTGAAACATTTTATGTTTTGGCATATCACATGTGATTTATTAATATAATTTACATCGGCAGAGATGGTATGGTTCGGGTCAGTGAAAAGAAATGAGTCTAAACAATCACTGCTGTGAAAAAATCACGTTTCATTCCCAATTTATTTGTTTCTAGGAAATTGATCATTTGCCACAAAATTCAGCATGGATATGTACATAACATACAGCTACACCCCGCTACATTCCCAGATTTTTGAAAAAAATGCTCCATGCAGTAACAAAATGTCAAAAATGACAAAAATCACTCACCGATCTCGCTTAATTTGTAAACATTGGCGAAGTACCTGCGGTACCGGAAGCTAAGTGCCTTCATTCCTCGTCGGCACAGGCGGTACCGCAGGCACTGTTTAGTACTCGTGTTATGACATATATAGAAATATGTCTGCTTTTGTTATAGAAAATTGATTCTGGTTCTTGTGCAGAAACAAATAATTATACATATACTATTTTCTCATCTTTACAAAACAAAAATGCAAGGTACAATCTGTGTGTACAGCAGAGCATAATTAGTATTTTGAAGTTTTATTTATCTGATCTTCCTTAGGTAATTCAATTCCACAGTTACAGGTTTTGTGTTTTGTGAAAGGCAAGGAAAAGAGTTCTAAATTACCTTCTTATCAAACTGGTTGTTTTTGGGGCATTCAGTGTTTCAAGACACACAATAATACTCTCTGAAATGAACAAGAGGGTCACGATGACTCTGGATCGCTCACTAGAGATATATGAGCTACATGTTTCAAATGTCAAACTGATGATTTTTAGAAATTGTTTGGAAAATTTTCCGATGTACAACCAAGTAACCCCTGGGGCGGGGCCAATTTTACCCCGGGGATCATGATTTGAACAAAGTTTGTAAAAGTCCACTTGGCAATGTTACATATCAAATATCTAAGATCTAGGCCTTCTGGTTTATTTTTAGAAAATTTATGAAGTTCTCCCTATGTACAATCATGTAACCCCATGGGCTGGGTCAATTTGACCCTGGGGGTCAAGGTTTGAACAAATTTTGTAGAGGTCCACTAGGCAATGCTACATGTCAAATATCTAAGCTCTGGGCCTTCTAGTTTATTTTTGAAAATTTTGATAATTTTTCTATGTACAATCAAGTAACCCCATGGGGCGGGGTGAATTTGACCTCGGGGGTCATGATTTGAATAAATTTTGTAGAAGTCTACTAGGCAACGCTACATGTGAAATATCTAAGATCTAGGCCTTCTGGTTTATTTTTAGAAAAATTTTGAATATTTTCCTATGTAAAATCAAGTGATCCCTGGGGTGGGTTCAATTTTGACCCCGGAGGTCATAATTTGAACAAATTTTGTAGAGGTCCACTAGGCAATGCTACATGTCAAATATCTAAGCTCTAGGCCTTCTGGTTTATTTTTAGAAAAATTTTGAAGATTTTCCTATGTAAAATCAAGTGACCCCTGGGGTGGGGTCAATTTTGACCCCGGGGGTCAAGATTTGAACAAATTTTGTAGAGGACCACCAGGCAATGCTAAATGGCAAATATCTAAGCTCTAGGCCTTCTGGTTTATTTTTAGAAAAATTTTGAAGATTTTCCTATGTAAAATCAAGTGACCCCTATGGCGGGGCCAATTTTGACCCCGGGGTCATGATTTGAACAAATTTTGTAGAGCTCTAGGCCTTCTGGTTTATCTTTAGAAAATTTTGAAGATTTTTCTATGGACAATCAAGTAACCCCATGGGGCGGGGTCAATTTGAACACGGGGGTAATGATTTGAACAAATTTTGTAGAGATCCACTAGGCAATGCTACATGTGAAATATCTTAGCTCTAGGCCTTCTGGTTTATTTTTAGAAAAAATTTGAAGATTTTCCTATGTAAAATCAAGTGAACCCTGGGGCGGGGCCAATTTTACCCCGGGGGTCATGATTTGAACAAAGCTTGTAGAAGTCTACTAGGCAATGTTACGTATCAAATATCTAAGATCTAGGCCTTCTGGTTTATTTATAGCAAATTTATGAAGATTTCCCTATGTACAATAAAGTAATACCTAGGGCTGGGTCAATTTTGACCCCAAGGGTCATGATTTGAACAAATTTTGTAGAGGTCCACTTGGCAATGCTACATGTCAAATATTTAAGCTCTAGGCCTTCCGGTTTATTTTTAGAAAATTTTGAAGATTTTTCTTTGTACAATCAAGTAACCCCATGGGGCGGGGTCAAGATTTGAACAAATTTTGTAGAGGTCCACTAGGCAATGCTACATGTCAAATATCTGAGCTCTAGACCTTCTGGTTTATTTTTAGAAAATTTTGAAGTTTTTCTATGTACAATCAAGTAACCCCATGAGGCGGGGTTAATTTGAACCCGGGGGTCATGATTTGAACAAATTTTGTAGAAGTTTACTAGGCAATGCCACATGTCACATATCTAAGATCTAGGCCTTCCGGTTTATTTTTAGAACTTTTTTAAAGATTTTCCTATGTAAAATCAAGTGACCCCTGCGGCGGGGTCAATTTTGAACCCAGGGATCATGATTTGAACAAATTTTGTAGAGGTCCACTTGGCAATGCTACATGTCAAACATTTAAGCTCTAGGCCTTCTGGTTTATTTTTAGAAAATTTTGAAAAATTTTCTATGTACAATCAAGTAACCCCATGGGGCGGGGTCAATTTGACCCCGGGGGTCATGATTTGAACAAATTTTGTAGAGGTCCAATAGGCAATGCTACACGTCAAACATCTAAGCAATAGACCTTCTGGTTTATTTTTAGAAAAATTTTGAAGATTTTCCTATGTAAAATCAAGTGACCCCGGGGTCATGATTTGAACAAATTTTGTAGAGGTCCACTAGGCAATGCTACATGTCAAATATCTAAACTCTAGGCCTTCTGGTTTATTTTTAGAAAAATTTTGAAAATTTTCCTATGTAAAATCAAGTGACCCCTGGGGCAGGGCCAATATTGACCCCGGGGGTCATGATTTGAACAAATTTTGTAGAGCTCTAGGCCTTCTGGTTTATCTTTAGAAAATTTTGAAGATTTTTCTATGTACAATCAAGTAACCCCATGGGGCGGAGTCAATTTGACCCCGGGGGTCATGATTTGAACAAATTTAGTAGAGATCCACTAGGCAATGCCACAGGCACTAGTATCGGACCTTGGACAAAATATATGTCCAGACTGAGTCAAAAATGAAAAATATGTAGTGAAATATGATACCCCTTCAAAAGATACATACTACTGAAGGCCAGAATCTCGGGATTCGAGCCTGCGAGCAATGGGTTCACTTCCCGGACCGTTGTGAAATAAATTCTCGAGGCAATAAAACAAACTACCTATCACTATTTCACAAGTACATTTAGCTACAAAATGAGACCGACCTCAAGTCTCTAGCCCTTCCCGTTCATGAAATATATATCAGGAAACGATTGCCTTTCTGCTGAAAGTCCCTGGTAGATAAAAATGCGGCACGACGAATCGGTACGAAATCACGGACTAAAATATGTTTGTCAGCCTAGCATGGGTCAAATTCTCTAAAAGGTACTTAAAATATAACAAAAAGATTTAAAATTACCAAGACAACACATTCTTTACTAGTATCGACCTTTATGGCTTCGTCAGAAATAACAACGTACAATACAAACGACGTCACGTCCGTCTGGACGCGAAGGTCAACGTGACAAAAAGCGCAAATATAGAATATATTTGTATTAATGTTCATATAGATACGGATCATAATGATACGGCGGGTATTTATCGAAAACACATTTCTTCAATATGAAGCAGAGAAAAAATAAAACCCAACATATCTAATTTTGAAGTATACATGTGAAGCATAAGCGAGAATTAACGATAGATCTACTTACAATTATATAAATAGTAAAATAACATTAATTTAAAAGCAAACCACACATATATAATTACAGAAACAATCAAAAAAATAAAAAACTTTCATTAAAATACAATTAAAGACAAAATGCAGTCAAATGGCGGAAAAGGGGACCTTGAAGCAGTAATAAGGGGAGGTAATAAAACGAAATCACGGACTAAAATATGTTTTTCAGCCTAGCACGGGTCAAATTCATTTGCCATTAAGAACAAGTATTACTAAATATGTAAATTATGGCCACTCACCACCGTCAGTAGCATCCGATACTCGCGAGATTTACTTTTTTATTTTTCCATCGGTCTTTCAGTTGCAATATCCGCCATTGAAACCGATATGATAATATCCAAGTAATTTTGTGCGAAACGTTGCGGTTCTGTTGGAGGTGTGTCGCTATTGGCCAATCATAAATTGCGTTTAAAAATACCTAAGGAATTCCGTTCAATGGCGTAGCATTCAATTGAAAGACCGTGAAGAAATTTGAATCTTCAATATCGCGTGTTTGAGATGCTACTGACGATTGCGAGTGGCCCTAGTGTATGTATTTAGTTATATTTTTTAATATATTTTCTAACTTTAGAATAATATTAATAACTTTTGTAAAAGTTAAGAATATATCGGCTCTATTTTCCAGCATTTTAATATTTTATTGCCGTTTTATTACCTCCCCTTATTACTGCTTCAAGATCCCCTTTTCCGCCGTTTGACTGCATTTTGTCTTTCATTGTATTTTAATGAAAGTTTTTTAATTTTTTTGATTGTTTCTGTAATTATATATGTGTGGTTAGCTTTTAAATTAATGTTATTTTACTATTTATATAATTATAAGTAGATCTATCGTTAATTCTCGCTTATGCTTCACATGTATACTTCAAAATTAGATATGTTGGGTTTTATTTTATGTGACCAGTTTCCTTTCTGATTTTAACAAAATATTCAATCTTTTCGTCTATACAAATGAAGAAGTTATCTTTTGCGGTTGTACAATCCATATCATATACATTTTTCTTGATATTTTTGACAAGCTCGTTCCCTCATTTAAGGCAAATGTAGACAATACAGTTTTTGTCTTCACGTGCTGAGTTTACTTGCTGATTCAAGGTTTGACCATCATAATTATAACCGGTTAAACTTGTTAATGATTTAATTATGTAAGCCTTGTTTGAATCAAACTTGGCCTCCATTTGCTTCGTGAATTTTCGTACAGGGCATCAAAAAAACATTGATGTTTTTTCGATGTTGTTTGATACTGTCCACAACTTTGTGTTTCGATTCTTCATTAACCGTAGATTTTGACTGAAACTTCTTTTTACATTCTGATATTTTGTCTAAAATATCTTTGGTTTTGTCTTTTAGCTGCACTAGTTCTTGAGCGTTACATATCCCCTCTGCGGCAGTTTGAATATATTCTTTTTCCTTGCAGGTACTGCAAAAGAAATTCTACCGATCTTACATATCCATTCAGTTCCGTGTAAACAAATTCTTGTGGACATTGGTTTCAGACCACAAATGAATAAAATGGGGATACTACAACTAACAGCGCAAATCGTTTACTGACAATGTGTAAATGCTTAATTAAAAAGTACTAGTAACATAAATTTATTATGTGGATAACCAATCTCAGTTTGCATTTTCGTAATACATTTATTTAATGGTTTGAACGAAAGCAAACTAATTTGGAATGTTTTGCAATGATTTGAACGAAAACAAACTAATTTGGAATATTTTGCCTTTTTATATAGAATCCGAAAGTGATTTTTCTTGTTTAGTTTTAGCCAAATAAATTTCTATGGAATCTTATGCAACATAACAAAATCTCGTTAAGTATGACAAAAACATGTTTTTCTATTTTCACGATTCTTAGCCGAATGATTTTGTTTGGAATAAGATATGATTTTGTGTATACCTGTGTTCCAAATGTATGCATACTGCACAGCACAGAGCGTCGTGTCCTTTGCAGAAGAACGTAAACATTTTATTGTGAGTTTCGCATTTGTACTGCAATTGTCCCCAGACATCAATTTCATCATCTTTCAGTATAACATGCTTTGCAAGGGCAGGAATTGCAGCATGGAAATGCTATGAACAATGCGCACAAAAATACGCCTCACACTCTATGCAAAACCGATCAAGAGGTACTTTTTTGTCTTTGCATGGCATACAAAGCTAATAAATTTTCAGGCCACCTTCTGGCGGTTTGCTATCTTCGATGTTACTTTCTGCCATTGGAATGCAGTTTAATCTGAAAATGACAGAATGTGAATGTCAATCTCACTTTTATAAATGCTTGTAACTGTTTTACCTGCCCGAAGAAACAAATGTTTGTTATTATCTGACTGAATTCAATACTTTTAATGTGATGTAGATTTCGCTTGAAATGAAAATATAGACATAATTTTCTTGTTTTGTATTGTGAAATGAAAATATAGACATAATTTTCTTGTTTTGTATTGTATTTGGAGTTGTGGTAGTTGGTTTAACCTATTTACTTCAATTTTGTGATAGTGGTATCTGGTAACAATAGACTCAAACATATGCTATAAACACGTTATTAAACAGGACTGGTGTGTCTTAAGACCAATTCATCTGCTAGTTTGCCACTATCGCATAAAGACTCATCAGCAATGTAAACAGAAACAGAATTCTCAATAACTTTATTCTAATTCTAAAATGTATTTTCTTTGTACAAGTAAGCATTTACTTCTGGTCTCCGTGGTAACGTACTGTTGCATCATCCGGACAAATTTTGTCCGGTCAAATATTGTCAAGACTTAAAGGTGGCTTGTTGTCATTTAAATGTTTGACTGTCATTCTGTTTTTGGCCACTTCCTGAAAATAAGTGTTTGCCGGAGACCAACGAGAGCATCTAGTATTTCTTACTACACTTGTATTTTATTCATTCTGATAATCATCATCGTATCAATTGCATTGTGATGAAAAGCTTCTATTAAATAATCGATATACACCCGACAACTGTATTGATGCCATAGCTTGCGGCCACACTAAATTAAAGAATATTCCCGGTTTACGTGAGCCCAAATTTCAGAAGTGTCATAATTTGCCATCATTATGTTTTAATATAAAAAAGTGAAAGACAGAGGTAGGTTTGCCGGAAGCACTGAGCGTAGCAAACGTTGCCAGGACCATGTATCAGCAGACCCGCAACAAACAGAAGCCTAAGCGGAGAGCCATCTTTATAAATCACGTCATTTAGTTTAAACTGATCAACATTCTTGCATAAAAGCTACTTTTTTACTGGATATGGGCAGGCATTAATGGGAGAGCAATAGCTTATTAACAAGGCAATTCACGTGCTGTTATTTCATGATATTTGCAAGGGCCAAATATCCATTCTTGTGTAGATAAATCTCCCCCTGTCAATTTCTTTCGAAATTGGGCATTAGGAAAGAGTTTGCCAATTGAATTGCATGTAACTTTTGTTATTGTTTATCTCAACATTTTTGGAAGTATCCATCCGCATGTTTTTATTTGATATCTCACTTATTCATATAAATCTTGGAAGCTTGTCAAAATAACTTGTATGTAAAATTATTATTTTGAACTTGTGTTCCTGTTTAAAAAGTTTGAAAAGTTACCTAAAATATAAATAGCCGATAACATTAAAAATAAATACAATAACCAGGTCTAAATTACTAAACACACTTCCAAAACAATTAGAAAAAAGTCATACCTTGCATTTCCACATTAATGTTTAGGAGTATATCACCAAAACACAGAAATATTTTATAAACGAACAACATCGTTACTAATATTTTACCTGACCATTACATGTTCTGCCGTACTGTCCCGTACTTAAAATATTCTGAAAAAGTTGTCCCCCCTTTGAAAACGAATGCCATTTGTAAAAAAATAAAAATAAACAATTGCTGAAAACTGTGTCCCACCTAGTTATGTGAAATTTCAACACTCGCACGATGTTGCAAATGCATCAAAACGAACATGTGTAACAGTTCCTTGAAAATGGTGAGTTTTTAAAGGCGTTTGACTGTCCGGAAGTGGGGCCCCTTTAGGCAGTCCTTTTCCGTAATTCACTGTTTATATCAGTATACTGACACTTGTTTTGTAGAGTAATATACATGCTATCATTACAAAAACTACAAAACAAGTGTCAGTATACTGATATAAACATTTAATTCCGGAAAAGGACTGCTTAAAGGGACCCCACTTCCGGACAGTCAAACGCCTTTAAAAACTCACCATTTTCAAGGAACTGTTACACATGTTCGTTTTGATGCATTTGCAATAGCGTGCGAGTGTTGTAATTTCACATAACTAGGTGGAACACAGTTTTCAGCAATTGTTTACTTTTATTTCTTTACAAATGGCATTCATTTTCAAAGGGGGGGGGGGGGCAACTTTTTCAGAATATTTTAAGTACGGGACAGTACGGCAGAACATGTAATGGTCAGGTAAAATATTAGTAACGATGTTGTTCGTTTATAAAATATTTCTGTGTTTTGGTGGTATACTCCTAAACCTTAAATCCTCAAAATTCAGAAATGTTCATTTATATAAAGAGTAAATTACAAATAATGCAAAGTGACCCTGAATGTCTACCCTAAGAAATAACAAAATCATTAAATGTAAAAGATAAGCGCCAAATTGGGAGAAAGAACTAGAAACAATGCATTGTCTTGTTTCTCATCATAATGCGATTGTCATAATGCAACAATGTGTAATTGTAAAACTATTGAGAAAGCAATAACTGGTTGACTGACAATTGTTAAAAACGAACTTGATCTTTATAAGGAGTGTATGATTACCTTTGTAAATTGACAATCCGCCACACTTTATGTTCAAGTAAAGTACTTTGATACCTCCACTCTATGATTTCTTTATTTATTTTTTTTTTTTTGATTTATGGTTTAACGCCTTATTAACAAATTGTTTACACTAAGTTGGCGGCTTTCAAGAGAAGCTATCTGGAACAACAAATATATTTTATAACACATCTAATTTTACTATCCATGTTCAGTTTTGTAGAAAATATCAAACTTCTATCAAGTTTATTTTCACTAACTTTTGTGTTAGTCGTGTGTCTATCATACCTAAATAGGCAGATCAAGCGATGAACATCTTTTTGGAACATGTATTTTGTAATTTTGACAGTTCAAGCTCAGTTTGCATTTTGTTAAATGTACATGTCATGTAACAATTTCAACACCCAGACTATAAGTAGAAATATGTAAGACACACAATTCAAGCCTGGATCTTGGGCAGAAACCGGGGGAGGTAGGGCGTGCCCCTCCCTATCCCCCTCCCACTCCAGTCGGTTAAAAAGTGACTTATACTCATTAAAGTTACACACAGCTATTTTGGTAAATAAAAATATTTTCATTTCTAACTAAAAAAAAACGCAAATTCTATACGGCATATGCCCGTAGTACGAGTGTGTATACCAATTGTAGGTCAGCAAACCATACGCTTTAAAAAGTTTTACGTCACTGACCTCGATTTCATGTTATTTTTTGCGCGATATAAATTACTGGGAGACATTTTAAATTGTAAACAAAGAATAAAAAGCTGATTTCTGACCAAGGTACGCCAAATATAGTAGTTTGGTGTTGTGGCAGGGGCCAGTTTCGTATTTGACCTGTTTTTAAATAAAACAGGTAGATGTTCTTCAAAGGCATTTATATTCAACTGGTTATTTGTGGTGTTTATAGAACTAAGGATTCCTGCGTACGAGTAATTATTGTGTAAAATAGATAGATGCTTGAGTCGATTTTCCTAGCTCCATGTAGACGTCCGGGTCTAAAGTCTTACCTGAGGTAACGGAAATCAGACGAAATGGAAAATGCTCATCCATCCATCCAAATTCAGCTCAAAGTAAACGGTTATGAGACAATTTTCTTTCCACCATTATTTCCGTCTGGTCACATCCTTTAAAAATATACATGTGTTTTAGTCAGCCATTTTCAGATAATGCGATACAGGTCGCGCAAGGTGTGCATTTTCGCCTCAAAATTTAGTGCCCTGAAACCGGAGTTTAACTCGTTTTTATCATAGAAACAACGGAATCGGCAGGCTGAAAATGTCAAATGATAAAGTACTACATATATGCATTACATTCGCTTACACTTCTCGTGAATTTCTAAAAGTTGGATTTTTAATGATTTTTTTCGCACTGGTATCAACGCAGATTCGTGGAATTTTCAAATTTACTTTCCTTTTCCCCAATAAACAATATTCAGACACGGAAGGTAACATGTCCCGTGGAATAACGTAGACGTGTTTGGACATGCAGCGAGTTATTCTTCGCGCCTAATGATTGAATTAAGTGTAACGCCTTTCTGTTATCATTTTCATTCTGACGCGTTTTTATATAAAAAGACGATAACATGTGGTAGCAGCCTTATTCGTCACCTGTATTGCGCCAAATGATTTGTTGCCGTGATGTCAATATTGCTGTGTTTGAATGAAACATATGCTTTTTCATATTAGAATATTGATTTATTTGAAAAGGTATTTAAAGATTTTAAAAATACTCAAGCTTTAGACACTAAAATGGGCCAGTGGCCACCATTTCATACCTATATTTCAAAAACTTTTCGGACCCCTTAACAGGGACGGGATACACCTTCTCGTACCTTCCCCCACTCGGTGCTATGCACCGAGCCGATGACGCCTTCGCAAGTAAGTGGTACCACCCTTGTCAAATATTTCTGGCTGGATCAGTGCCTGAAATAATCATAAGCAAAACATAATTATTCAATTTGATATCCTCCACAAAATAGACCTTTTTACTCCGTACTAATTCCTTAGCAACGGGAAACAATTTTCGCGCATGCGCAATCTACATAGGGCAAAAAGACATGACTGCACAATATAAATTACGTTAGAGTTATACTTTATTTCAATATATTCGATCAATAATGAGTTTGTTTTATAGTAAATATTCACTAAATATGCAGCTCTTTTAAAACTAACAGCTGATATAGTTTAACTAATGCGCATTATCTAGCTTTGATGATTTTGGATTAATAAACATTTTTTTCAGCAAGGTTGTTCTCGACAAATTCAGGTTAAGAAAAAATGAAAAAAAAGGTATTTTCCATGAATTAATAAAGTTTTTTTTCTATTTCCTACCATGATCTCACATAACTTACAACCTGTCGGAATTAGCTTACATGATTCGTAAAATATAATTTAATGTCGCAGTTGAAAAAACACAGTTCAGCCTTTGATTCTTTTTATCCAATCATACTGATCAATTCATTCCAAATTTAAAGAAAAAAAATAAAACGAATAAAAAAAAATCATAAATATGATAATAATCATTTTAAAACTGTTATTTTTTATTTCTATTGATTCTTCGAATTTGAAAGTTTTTATATGACACTATGGAATTGGTTCGGGCGCGGTAAGATTAAATAGAGATGGTGCGTGCAGCAGGGAGGGGTATTCAACATTTACATTCTTTATCTGTTCTATTTTTTGCGGAATTCAAGTTTATCATAATTATTCTATTGAACTACGAATAATGACTTCTGCTCACGATACATTTTCGATATGAAAATGATCTAGCATGTAAATATAAGAAATAAAATAATTAGAATTTATATTAGGTGTTTTCCTTCAGTGTGTAGTTTTAGTCCAGGATTTGATTCATATCTTACGAATTTAGATTTTTTGTAACTACACATTTATAGTTTTAAAAGAAAATGTCCATTAAAGTTCCAAAATATATTCTTATAGAACTTAAAACACTAGGTACCTCGTAAAATGATTATTTTATTCACAAAACGGCTCCGCCACGTGATATATTAAACCGAGTGCGTTCTTATATTATGGCATTGATTACCGAATGCATTAAAGTACATCACATCAAAGCCATCTTATATGCTTCAGTAAATTTTATGATCCGCTCTAATTAGGGGGACACCCTTGAAAGGATCTTTATTACCACGATGTCCTATGTTTTATCATGTCATTTGCGTAATAGTTACGTAACGATTTCCGGTAGATCACTTAAAACAGCAACCTCAGTGACACGGAGCCGCGACCCCCAAGTAAGTAGATATCATTCAGGTCGGAGAAAAATATATACAACAACGATTTGAAGTTGTGGGAAAAATAGATATAATGAAAAAAATGTGACATTTTTAAATGTAAGGAACA
The DNA here is from genome assembly GCF_021730395.1 of Mercenaria mercenaria. Taxonomy (NCBI): domain Eukaryota; kingdom Metazoa; phylum Mollusca; class Bivalvia; order Venerida; family Veneridae; genus Mercenaria; species Mercenaria mercenaria. Next base: position 7,489 of record NW_026463212.1, on the reverse strand, counting down.
CGTTTTATATTAGTATGATGTGTGGAAATGGACTGGAAATGCTTGTTCTTTTCTGATCTGACGAAAATATGAATAAAGCATACATGTTTTTAATCAAAGCATACTGTAAAATAAATTACTTGATTGAAATCAACCTTATAGTGGCAAAACAATTCGAAATAAAATCATGATTTTGTGTAGGTTTTCTTATCGTTGAAGTTTTTTTGCCACACGTAAAGAGCGCATGCGCAATAAAATCAAAACATTTCTTTGGAATTTGCAGAGTTACCGTAGCTTAGGTAAAAAGGTCTATAGACCATGGACAGTAAAAATAGTTATGAAGGGCAAAATGTTTTTTCCAGAAAATTATAGCTATTATTCTTGTAAACAATTCAGTATAAGGTTAGAGACCACCAATTGTTTTTCTATTGACTTCCATTATAACTCTATTTTAGTATTTTTGCGTGAATGTTATGACCCTCTGTTTAAATCGTTGGCATGGCGGGAGAAAACCATTTCATGAAAGGTATTTCAATACACATAAAATGTAGAAAATAATGTCAAAATGTATAATGGAATACTCTAAACGCACTAAAAGATTCAGTTTGGAAAATAAATCACCCCTTGAGTTTATTTACATTACTGACAAATCAGACCGGACTTAACATTACCTTATTCCTATGTATGCGATTACATTATCGTTGTACTTTTTGCGCTGGTAGTCTCTGGCCAAATGGGCGTTCTTAAAAGTAACAAAATTCTTGTCCCAACACCGGTATTCGATACAAAATTCTTAATTATAAAGAATGAAACAAACCTTTATATGCCAAGATATCTACAGAATATAGGTTATAAATACAAGTAATAAAATTTTATCAATGAAAGAGTGTTAAGTAATAGAAGGAAGACTGGTATTGAAAATGGTCTGTTCGAGCAGAAAAAAATGCAATTATTCCATTATCAAGTTTCTTTTATAAGAAACAATTGTTGGCTATGTTTTTCCCCAAGATGTAAATATAACCTCATCAAAATAAAAGAAAAGTCGATAGACCATGTAGGTTGTCACGTATTTTCTATTCTGTTACGTTATGACAAAATGGTTAACATAGGTTTTGACTGAGAAATATGTTGCCTTCTTTGAATATCTTTGTGAATTAACTGTAATGTTTAAAGAATAGTGACTCGAAGAGCATCTTATTACGCAACTATTGTGCAATTTTCTAGTTAAACGGATTGATATTGATAAAGTTATAGGCAAGACAGATTGCATATTCTTCCCGACTAGGAATCAAACACTAGCCCCTTAATACATATTTTGTCATAACTTATATGTCTTAACATTTATGCAATGTTTTAAGCAGTTTTAGAGGAATCTTTAAATATGCCCATCTATTTACATTTTGCCTGTCAGTTTCTTGGATGACTAGAGCTGGGCAATAAAATGATTTTTAGATATTTTCAGGACTGAAATTTTATTAAAATGTAAAGAATCTTTACAGATTTTTTTGTTTTCTTCTAAAGCTTAGACTTGGCCATTGAATGTGAAATGATGGGTGTTGGGGGATATATCATGCAAATTCTTAGACATTTAATTTATCACATTAACCCTTTCCATGCTGGACACGATTGGGTCTGCCTTTGCGACCAGTGTAGATCATGATCGGCCTGAACATCTGTACAGTCTGATCATGATCTGCACTGTTCGCTATTAAGCCAGTACCTTTTTGTTAAGCACCCCTTTTAACTTAATGATACTGTCCAAATTGGAAGATTGGTCATTTTAGCAGGGTAAAGGTTAAATTAATTATCTGTTATTTAAAACATAATTTACCTGTAGATTATGTTTGTTATTTGTTCTTCTTGTATTTAACGTAGACAATTTTGGACATTCCTTTGCAATTTAATAGCAAATTAAAATGCCACACTCTCTTTTTAGCTCGACTGCGAAGTATGGAGAGCTGTCCTACACGACCCTGCGTCGGCGTCGGCGTCTTTCCGCGTCCGCATCTTGGTTAAAATGTTGATGCTCTTTCTCTTTATCTCTATTGTTACTTGATGGATTTGTCTCAAACTTAAAATAGTTATTATTTATTATCACCCACAAGAGCCAAAACTATCGCGCCAGTAATTCATGAATTATCCTCCTTTTTACTTAGAATTTCAGGTTAAAGGTTTGATGCACTTTCACACTATCTCAGTTATTACTAAATGGATTTGATTCTAACTTAAAATAGTTGTTCCACATTATCAACCACATCATATGACACAAGGTCCATAACTGGCACCAGTATTTCATGAATTACACCCCCCTTTTTTCTTAGAATTTCAGATTAAAGTTTTGATGCACTTTCACTCGATCTCAGTTATTACTAAATGGATATAATTTAAGGATAAATTTGATGCATTTTCACTATATCACTGTTATTACAGAGAGGATTTTATCTAAACTTTAAGAAGTTGTTTCACATCATCACTCAAATCCTATGACACAATGGCCATAACTCTTGCACCAATATTTCATGAATTATCTCCCTTTTTACTAGAATTTCAGATTTCAAGTTTTGGTGCAGTTTTACTCTATCTGACTTATTACAAAACGGATTTGTGCCAAACTCAAAATATTTGTTCCACACCATCAACTACATCATATGACACAAGGTACATAACCCTGGTATCAACTTTTTATGAATTATGCCCCCTTTTACTTAGAATTTAAGATTAATTTTGATGCATTTTTACTATATCTCTTTTATTACGAGAGGATTTGATTCAGACTTTAAATGTTTGTTCAACATCATCACTCACATCTTATGACACAAGGACCATAACTCATGCACCAGTATTTCACGAATTATCCCCCTTTTTACTTAAAATTTCTAGTTAAAGTTTTGGTGCACATCACTTTGTCTCATTTATTACAAAATGGATTGCTTTAAACTTAAAGCAGTTGTTCTACATCATCACCCACATAATTTGACACAAGAACCATCGCCCTTGCACCAGTATTTCATACATTATGCCCCCTTTTTGCTACGAATTTCAGTTTAAATTTGATGACTACCGTCCATGAACAGGCTAAATCAAACCGAGCCTGCAACATTTTCGTTTTTGTCGTGTTGAGCGACCTGTGAAGTTTCCACTTTTTCTATTTTATCTTGATTCATCTTATTACTTAATACATTTGACACAGACTCAAACTATTGTCCGATGTCTTCATCCACATTGGAGTCATTAAACACTCCAGAGACAGCTCCAGCTTCCTCAGATGTGCCCAGTGTCACTATCCAGCATCGAAATAGCCGAGCGCTGTCTCCTGTGACAGCTCTGGTTATATAAGGAACCAGAATATAGGTCAAAGAACGTTTCACTTTTGGATTTTAAAGGAGAAACATCATTTTGGAAAACAAAATTCTAATTCCTCCGAATTCATTTAGATATTTTGACTCAGTTCAAATTATCTGAATTCAATACAAGAATTTGTGACTTAAGAAACATATGACATAGAGGATATTATTATTATTATTATTATTATTATTATTATTATACCACACTTATATAGCACTCTTTTCATACAAAATATGTACGTTCAAAAGTGCTTTACAAAAACATAAAGAACACATACATACACATACATACATGAAAATATATTGGTAAAAGATTAAAATGAATAGTTATTAAAACAAGATCATCCATAAATTATGTTCAACGTTAAATTACATTACGAGACCAGTCCCTTTCTCAACACGAAACAAACCTTTCATGGTTAAATTTTGGTTTAACGCCATTTTCAACAGTATTTCAGATTTTGTTATTTATTTATAACATATTTGAAAGAGATGCGTTTTTACATATTACATGAGTGTCTTTTCATATTGAATTTATTAAACGAGTTAAATAAAATAATAAAATGTGTGGCTCTGTCGAGCACAACATCAATTTTATTCAACGAGTTTAATAAATTCAATGTGGAAAATCACAAATGTAATATTCTTTTTATCACATGTTAGCTTTTCCTATCAAAACATCAAAAATTCTAGTTTCCGCAACGTCAAACATGTGATAAAATAGGGTTATTGTAACAGTAGCTTGATCTGGGACGCAGTATTCGGCTCCAGTGGATTTTGCCAGATCGGATCTCACGAGGCGCGCAAGCGCCGAGTGTGATCCGACCTTGCAAAATCCACGAGAGCCGAATACAAAGTCCTAGATGTAGCTACTGTTATAATGACCCTTTTATTATATACCTTTACCATTTTGATTCTTGTTTTGTTCTTGAACGAAATCTTCAATTTTTATCGATATTAAATGGAACTTAGTGAAGTTTTTATGTGCACTATTTATAGAAATGTGTCGGATCATGCATATTAGTGAAAATAGTCCGGCAGCATACAATACGGAAGGTACAATACGGAATTTTTGTCTGTCTGTTCATATTTCATTGTGAAATACAAGGCGATTTTTTGCAGAATTTATATAGGTATATAATAAAGATAATTATTGCATACTTTCTAAACCCTCTCCTGAATGTTACAGTTTTACGAGTCATTATTTTATGTTCAGTTGTATATTAATCCCTTTTTATTATAACTAGGAAGACGGGATATAATTTTGGATATTTATAAAGTAGTTTGCAGAGTTGAGTTATATTAAAAATTAAGAAAAACATTGGGATTTATTAACAGTGTCATAAGCTCTTGCATCTTGTTGTTATTTTTGATATTTTTTATCTGAAAAGAAGACCATAAAAAAGACCAAATTAGATTTATAAAACTGGACATATATGTTTACATTTCAATAGAAGTATGTTGCGTTTTATAATAATCAGAGAGATGTAGTAATAATTAAATTTATTATTGCAGTACATAGCGTTATAAAGACTTTGAAATTGCATTGAAAGTAATTTTACTGCAATTCTGGCTTTTCCATTTAATAATTAAGTCAATGGTGTCAGTCATCCTGAACATTTAACCCAAAACACGTGTGCAAAAAGACGCTCATGCTGAAATTTAATTACGACCCCAGAGTTGAGCTTTTAACAAGTGCAAATTCCAAGTTTAGTACATAATTGGCAACAGAACCCGGGTGCAAGAATACCCATGGATCGTTCTATAATTATGGTCCTCGTTGGAATATATTCCTGTTAAACCCGTGATAAAATTTATGCGTCCCATAAAATCTTTTTTTTTTTTTTTTTTTTTTTTTTTTTGTTTTTTGTTTTTTTTTTTGGAAAATTCATATACGAATGTTTTTGCAAAATACGTAAATCACAAAATTCTCCTCAATGCCTATGTACATGTAACTGTGATAAGAAGCAAACATGGAACTCGATGCTCCATTTATGAAAAAAAACAACATCAGTTTAAAAATCAGCCTAAGAATGCAACCTTGCAATTTGTCAAGTGGTGCCCAAAATCAACAAATGACATGCAGGCATTTTAAGACTGATCTCCAAACTCGGTTTTATAAATTCGCATGTTAGCATATTTTATCAAAACCAACGAAGCTAAATAAAAAAAAAAATCTCCTTTTATATTGAGTAGGTATAACACAAGGAATCCCAAAAGGGGCAAACCAATATCAAAAAAAAAAAAATTAGGAGGGACGCTTCCGGTTTGGGAAAGGGAAAATTTCTCATAAATTTCTGACTTATCGTCAAAATACCTAGAAAACAAAAAAAAAATATACACATGTGTTTTATCTTAAAACACTACCCCATGAAAGGGAAACAAAAAAAGCACGATTAAGCGGAATTCATTAGCAAATATATAAATAAAACCCGACTGTCTAAAAGGGAAAAGGAAATATAAAAAATTAAATGCAAATAGGGGGGAGCATTCTACAAAACCGCCACACGACATTTAATTAATAGAGACCCGTTTGATGTTGTTAATGAGGAATGGAATTTTTGCGCCTCTCATTCTCCTTACTCAAGCAGAATTCTTTTATACTATTATTAATGAATCCAGACCAAAACATGAAAGGGGGGCTTGTAAGGGATACTTAATTGAGTTTTGTCATAGCGTCTGTGAAAAAAGAACGAGCATTTGGGTTTGTTTGCCCAATAGTGTTCAAATAAGAAGTATATGTTGCTGTGAAACACGTTTTTGCAATATGGCAAGCCACCCCCCATATAACAAAAAAACAGATTATTCCTCCCCAAATGATAAAAAATTTTTTCCATTCTACTCCAGTTTTTTTTAGAACAAGTGTTTTCCTTTATTTAAACTAATTCTAATACCCTTTTAAACCAGGATGGGTCTCAGATATACATGAGGTTTATGATATGACAGGTATTCAGTAACAAAAAATTTTTTTTAAATAAATATAACATCAATTGTCACTTTAATAAAAAAAAATTCATCTAGCCACGTTTTGGGTCCTATCGTCTAAAACCCAATGAAAGTCTACCCAAAAGACCCCCACTCGAATTAAATGTGAACATGGTTATGCAGTAAAAGAAATTTTGCTCCGTGCCAAATTGTCGTAGTTTCTTTCGAAGACCTTCTAGAAATGGATGGACTATTTTAGGTTTGTGACCCAAGATAACAGTAACTGATTCATGATAAAATGATTAATTCATGAATAATTCATGATAACGGTTTTGCAGATTAAGAAATGAACAAAAATTTGAATTCCTTAAATCTTACAGTATACATTTTAGAAAGAAAATCAAAAAAAAAGGTTTTCGGTGATAAAATCTCTAAAAAAGATTTTTATAGATCTTTTATACATTTTTTCTGTATTAGTACTTTTCAAATTAAAACAATGAGTACGCTCTTATAAATACGTGGAACTTATACAAGAACTGTTCTTGGGAGAAGTAAAGATTACAAAATTTAGACAGATTTCAGATTTCGGGTACCTCCCCCGACATGTTAAGTCAGTCTTCCCAAAAATTTGGGCCAGAAAATGGCTTTTTGCAAGATGATGATTGCACATGGATTCAGACATCGTTGCATTTAAAAATGTAAACTGTTTAAAAATTAATAAAACGATGTAGAAGAGTAGACTTCCCTAGAAAATTCGATATAGCAGACAATGATTGCCTACCAAAAGACATAAGGGCGGTAAAATGCAATAAGCATAATATTACTGACCACCAGTGTTTCAAAAAACATAGTAAATTTTTCGTCACGTTACGCATTCCATTTCCCACTGTAAAACATATTACACATTGCTCAACTCCTGGTTGTGATTTTTAAAATTGATGGTTGTCCCACCCCCCCAAACACAAATTCATATCCCATTGACTTGACACCCACACCTTTTCCCGTAACGCTCTGGGGTTAAGCCCAAATCAAATTATATGAACATGCTCGTAATTAGATTCTACATGCTCGATTTTTTGTAAGTTTAGCAAAAAGGCGTGGGGCTTTAAATCAGGGTAGAAAAACCCCGTGAGTTTTCCACCTTAAAAATGAGATAAAAGGGTTGATACAAGAAACTAAATCCTACTGGAGTAACTGTGAGTTAAACGTTGATAGAATGTCAAACTTCAGTTACTTTACAA
>NW_026463211.1:0-57209 GCF_021730395.1 Mercenaria mercenaria | reverse complement strand
ATTCCAGTCTGCTTTACCTACTTTATATCTACGGATAGTATGAAAAGCCCCTGTCTTTGCTACAAATCCTAAACCTAATACTATGGGGAAATGATCACTGCCAATTGTGTTATTAATAACTAAAAAAAAGCATATTGTGCTAAGGTATGAGAGACTATAGCCAGGTCTTATGCTGAATCCCTCTAGTTTATACAATACTCATTCTAGGTACATTTAGAATAACTATTTTTTTTTTACGATAAATTCAACTTAGTTTAAGATGTTGAGTCACACCTTGGATCGACCGGGGTATTCCAGAGGTGGGGGTTTAATGTTGAAATCTCTCAGAAATACTGATAAGTATTGTATCGTGTGTGTGATACATGACAGCTATAGATTATGTTTTTGCTTTGACTGAATATTGTTATGCCGTTTGTTTCATATTCGTTTTGTATTTATGATTTTTCAACCGTGTATTTGATACCCCTTTTAACACACATTACTGAGCCGCCTCCTCTTTGATCTGTTCATTTTTTTAAAACATTGCTATGGCGTATCGTAGAGTTTTGGCAGGGACAATTGCTTCTAAATGCTTCCTTTATACATACGACATGAATTGTATCTTTAGATGGAAGCTATTTAATTCTGTTACTTTTGTGTTTTTGTGTTGCGTTCCAAGACAGTATATCAAAATTATGACTATCTGCGTCTTGGAACATACACCTGATATTATCAATTAATTGAACAATTGTTATTACATCGTTGCCTATGTCACATAAGGATTGGGGTACCGACTCTGAGGGAGGGGGTAGAATTGCATTGGAGTCTGTTGTCTTGCCTGTTGCCTACTCTTTTAAAAAGTTGGGATCTAGAAAACCTTTTGTTTAGGTATCTTGGAGCACTGCCTTTGTAATTATGGGTGGTGGTCCAGGGTTTTTTTCTATCCCCTTCATGGTCTGAAGTAGCTTAATTCTCGGGGGTGCTGCTACATTTTGTCTAGCCTCATCAACCATTATTTCAAGGGCTTGATCATCTATTTGTTGCTCTTTGCAGTTTTGGTGCTACATTTATGCACGTAATAGTTATAGTTTGATAGTTGATATGAGGTCTTGGTTGCTTTTGGCGGTTCTCAGCGAGTGGGATCAGCTTCTTGCATTCATTTTTTAATTGCTTGGTTTTTTATGCCCGCGAATGTGGGCATATTAAAATCGCACTGTCGTTCCGTGTGTGTGCGTGCGTGCGTGCGTGCGTGCGTGTGGGCTTTACTTAGCGAGGTACATCATAGTATTACACACATACATAGCGTTTAAAAACCTATGTAGCTTGGAAAGATGGGGCACCTCATGATGTTGATGTCAGACTGTGTGTGGGTCCTCTGAAGCTGACACCTCTGACACAAATTTTAACCATATTGAGATGTGTCGCGCTTATGACCCGGGTCTCTCGGGTCAAGGTCACAAAATGATGTGTGATTTTTTTTCGTGTCCGGTCCATATCTTTTTGGCAGATGGAGGGATTTTGAAATAAGTTTGCACAAATGTTCATCTAATCCCAAGGGTGTGTCGTGTTAATAACCCGGATCCCTTGGGTCAAGGTCAAGGTCAGAATTTGACATATCGGTTTTGTGATATTTTTTTGTCGTGTCCAATCCATATTATTTTGGCACATGGGGATTTTAAAATAGGTCTGCACAAATATTCATTTAATCCCAAGGATGTGTCGCGTCAATGACCCGGATCTCTTGGGTCAAGGTCAAGGTCACAATTTGACATATCGGTTATCTGCATGCAATCGTTTTTGTTTTTATTGTTTATATATGGATTTAGAAGTCATTTTGTGCAAATAACTATTTTAGCTTGAGAATATGCCGCGTGCATATGCTGAATGCATGATCCATAAAAGTGTAAACAAATGACAAAAATGCCAGTCACTGATTTTTAAAAAATACAATTACAATATAGGAGACAGTACAGATAGGGATAAAATGGTATTCAATTTTTTTAGCAAAATACTAAGTTCTTTACGACACCAATATATACAAAAAATCATTCTAACTTACGATTGCTACCATTCCCCAAATGAAATACAATCCATTGTCAATATTTGTTAAAGGGATTTCCTATGTGTAGACTTTGAATGAAGCGTTCCATCAACCATCATGTCTACCATAGAGAAGATGAGCATTTTGGGAATCCGAAGTTTCGGTCCGGAGGAAAAGGATAAACAAACGATCCAATTCTGCAAGCCTCTGACACTGATACTTGGACCAAATGGAACAGGAAAGACTGTATGTTTCTTAATCATATTTTCATTACCACTAGACTGAGATTTTAGCTCGACTATTCGAAGTATATGGAGAGCTTCCTAATAGACCCGGTGTTCTCGGACAGTTTTTGTTCTAGACAATTGAAAATTGAATTGAATGTCATATTTCAATCGATAGCCAGATCAACTGTACAAAATGTATTATGATAGATTTTGTCCTGTTGCTTTAGTCATTGACTTAAGTAGTTGAGTAGAAAAGGGTCAGTTTGTCTTCTCCCGTTCAATTTTTAAGGAAATTTAAGTAAACAAAAAGATGGACAGATTGAAAGACAGAGATAAATAGATAAGATCACATGTTTGTAGGTATTGAGTCAGTTCATAAACAGTTTAATTATTATGTGCTTCCAATTTCAGACTATTATTGAGTGTTTGAAGTATATGACAACAGGTGTTATGCCACCCGGTTCCAGTAGAGGCGGAGCTTTTATCCATGATCCAAAGGTAGGTACGAACACTTAGTCAGGCGTGATTTTTGGCCACAGTTTTTAAATTACACTAAGTCTTGTATACTGACTTGAATGTAAATGCATTGAATTATTTCTCAATACGTATATATGTAGTGTATATTAAATTAATAGCCTACTCACTTTAAATACTTCATTAGGAGGAAATCAGATCCACGGATCGTTTGATCGTGAGTTCCATCCTTGGCCAAGGCAAATGTTCTTCTGACAATTTGATTGAAGACATTGTGTCTGGAATCTATCATGCTCTACCTCTACCTCTAATACGTGTGGAGAAGTTGGTAGTTATTATGTGGAGAACAGCTCCACATATTAGAACTGGTACAATTTATTTATCTATTTTATTTTGTTGGGTTTAAGGTTGCACCGACACAATTATAGGCCATATGGTGACTTTCCAGCTTTGGTGGTGGAGGAAGACCCCAGGTGCCCTCCATGCATTATTTCATCACGAGCGGGCACCTGGTTAGAACCATGACTTTCCGTAAGCCAGCTGGACGTCTTCCTCACATGAAGAATTCAACGCCCTGAGTGAGGCTCGAACTCACATCGATGAGGGGCAAGTGATTTGAAGTCAGCGACCTTAACATATCGGCCACGGAGGCCCCAGTACTGGTACAATGTTCAGAAACACTAGTTACGTTAACTGCACACTGTTACATAACTTAAATATACAAAATATACAGAATTATTGTATTACTTTTTAATATGCAGTTAAGACAATGTTTACTGCAAGAGAGCAATAATATTGAAATTTATCAGGCTCTTTGCTTTTTATAAATTTTGTATTTTTATTTATTTTACTAATGTATGTAGAACTTACTTCCAAAGAAAAGAAGTAAAATGATTTAGTGTCAAAAATATATATACGTGTATTTGAAGACATTGCCTGGAGAGGCAAGACTTCCAAAATGCAAACTCAGGCAAAAGTTATAACTTTATGGTAAATCAGCTCCCCCACGTGGAACAGTATACTCAAGATAGTGTGAGTTACTCCCCTTTGTTTTACGAATGCCATTTCTACGCCAATAATAAAACGAACGTTATCTTTGATAGTTGATAATCGTCTTCTTAAACCTAAAGTACCGGTAAGTATGCCATATGTCTAAATCAGTCAAGATATGATTAAAGTAATACCTTAGAGGTGTAAATTGATCTATGTAAATTATATGAGGAAAGTTTGGCTATGAATTACATTTGGTCACTGAGCGCTTGATCAATGTTTTAGATAGGGAGCGTTCAAAAGAAGCAGAGTTAAGTGATCAACCAATTAAGTCGCGCATGAGTGATCCGCATGTTGCAGAATTTCCACCATGTCACACCATTGGAAGATACTGGGACTTTGAAGTTGACTGGGCATTAGTAAACTTCCATCATTTCTAGAAAGCTGGCTTTCAGAGATATGGTAACATACTCCTGTTAAGCAACCAGGTCGCAGTTGAGTTGAAATAGATATATCTTGACATATCACCTGCAAGACCCAGGCCCCTATCTCAAAGGTCAAGGTCGCATGTAGAGGTCAAAGATAAAAGGTCTTTTTTTTTAGGTCTGGTCAGTAACTTTACTTCGCATGGATGTATATTCAAGTAATGTGACACAAACAGTTACCATAACAAAATGATTTGTTGCATGTGAGACTCAAACCTCTAGCTCAAGGTCAAGGTGACCTTTGGAGATAAAACATTTTGGGTATTTTTTATCTACTCTGTAACTTACTTATGCATGGATGTCATATTTAAGTAAGTTAGCATAGATATTCACCATTACAAGACAATGTGTCATGTGCTAAAGTCAAGGTCACAGACACCTATTTTAATTTTTTTTTTTGTTGGTACATGTACATGCAATTACTTCCCTTTTTATATGATAAAGTACAATACATGTGTTTTTATATCAGTTTTCCCACTAATTTTGACCAACACTGGTATTCACTTTCTCTGGGATGTATTTAATTCAAAGGTACCCTATAAATGTCATGGATTTCATTTATCAGTTACCTCCCTTTGATATTATAAAATATTACATTATATTTTTATTCATTTTTCTTACCAATAAGAAAAATAAAATCACATTAAATCTTTAAAAATAAAATAGTAACATTTCAAGCATTTACCAATAACTATAGATTTCCATACATTTTCAAACTATGTCAGTTCTTGAATTATATGATATATATTAGTTATACTTTATATACATTGTTAGTATTTTGCCCTGTTGTATGCATATGCAATTTGTTTTGAGAAAAATGTTGCTAGTCGGGGGATATTGGTTAAGAGAAATTGCTCCTGAATTTGTATCTAGGTTGCTCATGAGAGGGAGGTCAGAGGTCAAGTGCAACTACTCTTCCATGATGTAACAGGCAAATCTGTTTCTGTAAAGAGATCATTGACAGCTACACAGAAGGTAGTTTAATTGATACAATACTCATAGGTTTTCTAGATTTATTCAGAGAGAACAGTGTCACTGTAAGCTTGAATTATGTTGCAAGAATTGTGCAAAATTCATCTATTGAAGATATTCCAAAAGGTTTGTTTTTTACTTTATTTCATAAAATTTTGATGATTCGAAACTGCAAAGTTTTCAAATGTATAATGTAAAGTAAAAATACCCTTTTGTTGGCAATTTTTATAAGATATTAAAAGCTTACAAAAAGAACATAAGAAGGAGGGAATTGTCTCCCTTGTGGATGATATCCAACTGCTTTTAGGCAAAAAAGTAGAAATTAAGAAATTGGATGGTGTTCTCAGAAGATGGGATATGGAAGGGACTCCCTGTAATCTTAAAAAAACAAGTGTGCTGATATAGATAGAGTGGTAAAGATACCCACACATTTTGATTCATGGTAAATATATGTGACTATCATTAACATAATTATATTTTAGGGAAAGAAAGTCGAAATGAAAACTTTAGATGGAGTTATAACACGACTGAATGCAGCTGGTGAGAAACGGGGCATCATATCTAAAAGTGCTGATATTGATAGAGAGGTGAAATTTTCTGTTAGTTTGTGTTATTCCTGTTGTGGAGTATCTATAAAAACAATGCTTGCAGCCAGTCGGACTGTGAGTGACTGATTTTACTTCATACATTGTTGGTTAAGTGGCCGAGTCACAACATTATACTGTAAAAGCACATATTTTTGCTGGGTCAAAATTTCACAAATTTGAAATTTTAGTATGTTCGCGACGTTAAATATTCGCAAAATTGTAGAAATCGTATCCTACTTGAATTTGAATTATACTAATGGTGAATATTTACATGAGGATTAATTTTCGCGAGATAAAGGACCTCTCGAATATAGCGAAAATTAAACCCTCACGAGCATTTCTGCTTTTACATTAAGTCTTTGAGGGGTGGCATATAGTAGCAGAATCATTAGTGTGTATGTCCCACAGTTTGAACTTCTTTATGATGAAGGTTGGATGAAGTTCCAAAACTTGTTAGAAGCCTCTAAATCACACTGGCCATAGCTTTATCAGATCAAGTAACTGTTTAAACCCTTTTTATGTAAAGGGTTACCTCTTAAAACAAAGCGTGTGTATTTTCATAGAATTATTCAGAGTTGTTTTTGAAAAATCGGCCGAAAACCTGATGCAACGCCGTTTCGAGTGGGTCGCTATGCAACGCAATCAAGTGGATACCGTTCTGTGTCTTACTTGCGAAGTATTATCCGTCTTAAAAAACAGTCATTAAAGGCTAACAATGAATAAATTTAGAGAGTTTTATATCATTATAATGATCCCGCCATTTCTAATATATTGTACTTTTACATTTTTATGCTCGCTTAACATTTAACATATTTTTGCGGACACTGTCAAAAAACATCTACACAAAAACATAAAGCAAGGATGAACATCGAACAAGATCATTTAGTAAATAATAGTTACAGTTTGTAAAAACAAGAACCAGTTCAAGGATATTTATCTCATCCACGAATGGTACTGAACAGCATGCCAAAAGCGGGCTGACTCTTTAAATCAGTATAGTAACAGTTGGTTACTTTTTAGTCCCTTAAAACCAATACAATGCGATTTCATTACTGATTTGCTGTGCATTTATACCGTTCATACAAAATAAATAAAGTTTGGTCCATGATAAAAGTATTGATCAGTTGTTTGTACACATTTTCATTCATATTCCTGGTGTAGCCTTCATTTATTTTCAGAGAGATAAATCACAGAGAACGTTAAAATTGGCCAAGGAAAAAGACAAAAATTTTATTTGTCCTCCATAAAACAGAAACGACGTAATAAACCTCTATGGTCGCCTTTCAAAAATGAAAATACAAATGAAATACAGACACCAGTGTAAGAAAACAAACGGACTAGCAATAATACTAAGAGAGACGTGTCACAGTTAACTGTCTGTAACTAAAGAAGAAAATCGATGTTTGCCAAGGGGTACTTATTCGATTTGATAAGAGTTAGAAATATTGTAAAATAATGTATCTTTTGCTTCAGAAAGTTGTCTCAGGACAGCCTTGTCGCTTGCAATGTCTATATCTAAAAAATCTGTCTCTTCCTTTGTTAATTCTTCAAACATTTCATCAGATAAAACTCTTTCTTCTAATTCTTTATTGTGAACAGGGTTTTTTTTTTCTTGATATTTTGGTGCTTGAAGTTGGAGTTAGCAGAATTTTCGTTTTTTTTTGTGTGTGTGTTTTTTTTTATTCACTTTGAGCACATAGAGAAAACGCTTTTAATCGTTTGCTTGGTGACACGTCTCTCTTAGAATTGCTGGTCCGTTTTTTTTTATTGGTGTCTGTATTTCATTTGTATTTTCATTTTTGAACGGCGACCATAGAGGTTTATTACGTCGTTTCTGTTTTATGGAGGACAAAAAAAATCTTGTCTTTTCCCTGGCCAATTTTAACGGTCTCTGTGATTTATCTCTCTGAAAATAAATGAACGTTTCACCAGGAATATGAATGAAAATATTTACAAACAACTGATCAATACTTTTATCATGGACCAAATTTTATTTATTTTGTATGAACAGCTTAAATGCACAACAGTAATAAAATCGCAATGTATTGGTTTTAAAGGACTAAAATTTACCAACTGTAACTATACTGATTTTAAATAGTCAATCCGCTTTTGGTATGCTGTTCAGTACCATTATTCACTACTTTATGATATTGTTCGGTGTTCATCCTTGCTTTATGTTTTTGTGTTGATGTTTCTTGACAATGTCCACAAAAATATGTTAAATGTTAAGCGAGCATAAAAATGTAAAAGTACAATATATTAGAAATGGCGGGATTATTATAATGATATACAACTCCCTAAATTTATTCATTGTTAGGCCTTAATGACTGTTTTTAAGACGGATAAGACTTCGCAAGTAAGACACAGAACGATATCCACTTGATTGCGTTGCATAGCGATCCACTCGAAACGGCGTTGCATTAGGTTTTCGGCCGATTTTTCAGAAACAACTCTGAATAAATCTACGAAAATACACACGCTTTGTTTTAAGATATAGCCCTTTACATAAAAAGTGTTTTAACAGTTACTTGTTCCCGATAAACACAATATTTGAGGCGATATTGTCAAAAACTGTAAAAAATCTCCTTCCCCCGCCAGACTGTACAGAAGTGTTTGAATAAACGGCACAAATCTCAGCTAAATGGACACATGTGCTAAAACATAGACACATGTGCGCTCCAGGTGCACCCATCGTTTTCATTTGATCCGTTATTTAACGGGTAGAAATTCCTTTAAATCATACTTACAATACCGGAAATTTGTAGTATCGGCCATATTTCTCCACCTGATTGGCGTAAAATTCACCATTCAAACAACGTTGGAACCACTTGATCTGATAAAGCTATGGCCAGTGTGTAAATGGATGCATAGTGTTTGTATTTCTGGAAAGCACTATATGTAATTTTTATGCTGAATTAAGTGACGTTATATTTAAACTAAATACTTTTGAAAATTGAATACATCTGAACACAGACAATAAATCTTAACAGAAATGTGAATATGCAAGGACAATTTTAAAATTTGTATCTGAAATGATCACTGTTTATATAGATGATTACCTCCCTTGGAGTGTCAAAGCCTGTCCTGGAGAATGTGATATTTTGTCATCAGGAAGATGCTAACTGGTAGGTTGTAACTCATTCTTTTAGGTGGAAGTAACATTATTATTCCTTATACATGAAGGCCATATAGAGGATGAATGTTCTTTTAAGAAAAAGATATTGAAAAAAAAAATCAACCTTTTAATTTAAGAATCAGGATACTTTGACAGTAGTGATTTTGAATTTATCAGACTTTTCCAAGAATGGAACAACGGTACTTGTGAATTGTTATGTCCCCAATGGCATAGACCCGGGAGGCATACAGTGTTTAAACTGTACATCCATCAGTCCTACCATCTATTTGTCCGTCTTTATTTGTGGTCTTACTATTAAATAATTTTACACAAATTTTTCAATGGTGAGTCTTAGTATTATAGGAATATTTTACAAATTAATAGTTTCATCCCAAACACTTGGCTGCCAGGAGGCATGGTCACTTTTCCCTATATATATTTAGTTGAAACTTTAAAAATCTTTTTATATGATATTGTATCAGATATTGTATCTGTATCCGATATCTTCATAACCTTAATGCCCCTACACGTTTTCAGGAATTATGTGTCATACAATGTTGACATCATTATTGCTGTCTTAGTCAGAGTAGAATAAGCTTCCTCTGAGATGGACAGTAACATAATAACATACAAATAATAGAGAAACAATAGAAAGACTTCGTGATTTTTTACTTGCATTTGTACACATTCGGTTAGTAAATCTTTATATAAAATTATAGTAAGAAAAAGTGTCTGCTAAATTTGTAAGATAGATGTAATCAAACTGCTTGCTACATGGAAATTTGCACATCTAAAACTTTTTTACAAGCAGAGTTTTATCTTCTACTGCTAAATCAGTATATCTTTGAGCAACCTATAAATGTTGCTTCCAGATGGAGTGGGTCCAAAAACAAATGAAAATATATGAAAATGACAAATGTCCACATTGTATGTGACAAATGTACAATATATATTTCAAAGGCCACTCGGCGAAGGAAAACAATTGAAAGAAAAGTTTGATGCTTTGTTTGCTTCAACAAGATATGTGAAAGCTCTAGACAGCATAAAGAAAACCAAAAAAGAACAGGTATATTAACTAAACATTCAGCAATCTTCACTTGTAGTGAACACATATAAAATTATAACAAATTAAATTTCAAGTTATAAGAAACAATTATGTATCTTGATTATGGTCCTTTTTCTATGTTGAAAAGTTGGGTTGAATTCTTCATGTGAGGAAGCCATCCAGCTGGCTTACAGAAGGTCATGGTTCTACCCAGGTGCCCGCTTGTGATGAAATAATGCACGGAGGGGCACCTGGGGTCTTCCTCCACCATCATATCTGGGAATTGCCATATGACCTATAATTGTCTCAGTGCGACATTAAACCAAACAAAATAAAAATAAATGAAAAATTGGCTTATTGCAAACATGGTAAAAGCAAATTTTTGGATTTAAAGAATACTTTACTTCCCTTAAACCTAATACCGTCTCCTTGGTATACTGAGAAAAGAACAACAAAACTCACTATCATTTCAAAAATTCATATTGAAAATTGCGGAAAGCACTTGGGTCGCATACTGACCAAACTACATGAGTACATGTATACATATAACATATCATCATCAATATCATCAATTCATAATAATTACAGCATCAACGTCATGAGCTCAATAAACTTAAGTCCCATGTTTATCATAATGTTCATAAACACTTCCATTTGTGTTTATCATAATGTTCATAAACACTTCAGTTTTCACAATATCTTGCTCGTGAGCGTTCCATGACTGGTTTGAAAGATTAAATTCACATTTCCTATAACTCATTTAAGAAACCACATTTAACTGAAACACAAATCACAGTCTACACAAATTATTGTGTTTCCATATATCTTAAGAATACACACACTACATTCTGAAGTTATAGCTTAATCTTTCATATAGAAATTAGAGCAACAAAATATGCTATTATTAATATACCTTAAACACATGTTCATAGTGAAATTATTATATTCGTAAAAAATAATCATACGCTATGACGATAATGATGTATACCATAAAATGATAAACACTACTTGTCGCAAGATTTGTTTCGCCAATTTTAGTGCTTTGTATTCTAAACAAAATATACAAAAATTTAACGTGTAGAATGGTCAGTGTCCCAAAGCTGAACTGACAACTACATCAATTAACGTTACGCACGAAAACTTCGTGCGATAAAACGCCACCTGGCGGAGACTACATACAATTGAAAGGAAAATAATTTTTTTCTAATTCGTCTGCTCAAACGAAAGAAATTATATTATCCCAATGGACAAAAATGCATTGAAATATCTGCTAAAGCAAATCCCAAGAAGTCATGCTCAGAATTTTCAGCTCACCTGAACCAGAGGTTCATTGTGATGGGCCTGTATCTGTTGTCTGTCCTTGTTTTTTCAGCAAAGCCAAAACAGGTAATACATTGGGACAAGAATTCATTGATTTCAGGATTTAAAGATAAAATCATTGGGAATTTTGTTTGTTTGTTGGTTTTTAATGTGAAATCCTTGAAAATTAATCCCTAACAAATATTGATTGAGTCAGTAAGACATGTATCATTGAAATAAAAAAACAAATCAATATAATTTTATTTTCAGGATGGCAAGTTAAAGGAATTCAAAATTGAGCTTCCGCATTTGAATGAAAATAAGAAAAAAGCGCATCAGGTATACTTTATGAATACAGTGACTCACTGTTGGTGAGGATTATTTATTAGACAGATCATCAGCTTAGTGCAAAAAGTTGATATAAAGGATATTTGTTTGTTTCAGTGTAAGATCGAAATATATTTCACAGAGTGAAACACTAATTTATTATTTAATATTTTCACGAGTGGTGCAGCCACGAGTGAAAATGTAAATTATGGTGTTCACAAGTGAAATATATTTCGATCTTACATTGAAACAAACAAACTTTCTTTTTATTTTTATAATATATATTTTCAATGGTTTTAAACAATCACATCACGTGCATCGCATCATGACGTCATAATTTCATGACATCATTATATCTATGTAGAAAAACTGTCAAATAGTTTTATGACATTTCAGGATTTCTTTCAGATTTTATTACAATGGAACGTATAAATCTATGATCCCCTAAGTATTTATATACATCTATATCTTTACTGAAGTATATTTTGCAAGGAATTTACGATTATATATTATTCATATTCATTCACATTCAAGTGTAGTTCCATACCAGTGAAAAATAAAATTGATATTTTCACTGTTTGAAGCAGTGAAAATATCAATTTTATTTCACTGATAAATTTTAGTATTTCACTGAAAAGCATAAAATAAAACTGCATTAACCTTTACCCTGCTATATTTCTATAATGAACTTGTCCATCTTTCAATTTGGATAGCACCATTAACTGTTAAAAAGGGTGCATACAAAAAAGATACTGACTGAATGGCACGGATGTGCAGGCTGATCATGATCTGCACTGGTTGCAAACGCAGAATCAGTCGTGCCCAGCATTAGTAAATATAATGAATATGTGTGAAGTAGTAAGTGTGCTATTAACAAAACTATACACAAGTTCATTTTTCAAAAATTGGTGGCCATCTTTGGCGTAACCTTGAATATCCATCGCCTCCCAAATATTAGGTAAAAGTTCTATCCAGTTCCACAATCTACAGTTCCTGAAAAATATTTTGGTGTATTAAACTTATTGTTTACTGACACAAATGGTTTGACCCCATAAGTATGCCAGATAACTAGACAAGTCTGAATCACATTTATTTTAGTAACCCATGTGCCGATGTTATCTTGCCAAACAGTAGAGTCAGATCTTTACCTCAAAGGTCAGTGTCACAGTTCAGGGGACATTCTGAGGTTAACTTCAAAACAAAGTCCTGCAATAGTTTTATTCTGTTGTTTAGTTCTTATCATTTTTTAAGCTCACCTGGCACAAAGTGACAAGGTGAGCTTTTGTGATCGCGCAGCATCCGTCGTCCGTGCGTGCGTGCGTAAACTTTTGCTTGTGACCACTCTAGAGGTCACATTTTTCATGGGATCTTTATGAAAGTTGGTCAGAATGTTCACCTTGATGATGTCTAGGTCAAGTTTGAAACTGGGTCACGTATGGTCAAAAACTAGGCCAGTAGGTCTAAAAATAGAAAAACCTTGTGACCTCTCTAGAGGCCATATATTTCAAAAGATCTTCATTAAAATTGGTCAGAATGTTCACCTTGATGATATCTAGATTAAGTTTGAAACTGGGTTACGTGCCATCAAAAACTAGGTCAGTAGGTCAAATAATAGAAAAACCTTGTGACCTCTCTAAAGGCCATATTTTTCATGGGATCTGTATGAAAGTTGGTCTGAATGTTCATCTTGATGATATCTAGGTCAAGTTTGAAACTTGGTCAACTGCGGTCAAAAACTAGGTCAGTAGGTCTAAAAATAGAAAAACCTTGTGACCTCTCTAGAGGCCATACTTTTGAATGGATCTTCATGAAATTTGGTCAGAATGTTCACATTAATGATATCTAGGTCAAATTCGAAATTGGAACACGTGCCATTAATAACTAGGTCAGTAGGTCAAATAATAAAAAACCTTGTGCCCTCTCTAGAGGCCATATTTTTCAATGGATCTTCATGAAAATTGGTCAGAATTTTTATCTTGATGATATCTAGGTCAGGTTCAAAACTGGGTCACATGAGCTCAAAACCTAGGTCACTATGTCAAATAATAGAAACAATGACGTCATACTCAGTTAAAAACTGGGTCATGTGGGGACAAAAACTAGGTCAGTAGGTCTAAAAATAGAAAAACCTTGTGACCTCTCTAGAGGCCATACTTGTGAATGGATCTTCATAAAAATTGGTCTGAATGTTCATCTTGATGATATCTAGGTCAAGTTCGAAAGTGGGTCATGTGTCATTAAAAAGTAGGTCAGTAGGTCAAATAATGAAAAAACCTTGTGACCTTGGTCAGAATGTTCACCTTGATGATATCTAGATTAAGTTTGAAACTGGGTTACGTGCCGTCAAAAACTAGGTCAGTAGGTCAAATAATAGAAAAACCTTGTGACCTCTCTAAAGGCCATATTTTTCATGGGATCTGTATGAAAGTTGGTCTGAATGTTCATCTTGATGATAGCTAGGTCAAGTTCGAAACTGGGTCACGTGCGGTCAAAAACTAGGTCAGTAGGTCTAAAAATAGAAAAACCTTGTGACCTCTCTAGAGGCCATACTTTTCAATGGATCTTCATAAAAATTGGTCTGAATGTTCATCTTGATGATATCTAGGTCAAGTTCGAAAGTGGGTCATGTGTCACTAAAAAGTAGGTCAGTAGGTCAAATAATGAAAAAACCTTGTGACCTCTTTAGAGGTCATATTTTTCATGGGATCTGTATGAAAGTTGGTCTGAATGTTTATCTTGATATATAGGTCAGTTTTGAAACTGGGTCAACTGCGATCAAAAACTAGGTCAGTAGGTCTTAAAATAGAAAAACTTTGTGACCTCTCTAGAGGCCATACACTTAAATGGATCTTCATGAAAATTGGTCAGAATGTTCACCTTGATGATATCTAGATCAAGTTTGAAACTGGGTCACGTGCCCTCAAAAACTAGGTCAGTAGGTCTAAAAATAGAAAAACCTTGTGACCTCTCTAGAGGCCATACTTTTCATGGGATCTGTATGAAAGTTGATCTAAATGTTCATCTTGATGATATCTAGGTCAAATTTGAAACTGGGTCAACTGCGGTCAAAAACTAGGTCAGTAGGTCTAAAATTAGAAAAATCTTTTAACCTCTCTAGAGGCCATATTTTTCAATGGATCTTCATGAAAATTGGTCAGAATTTTTATCTTGATGATATCTAGGTCAGATTCAAAACCGGGTCACATGAGCTCAAAAACTAGGTCACAATGTCAAATAATAGAAAAAACGACGTCATACTCAAAACTGGGTCATGTGGGAACAGGTGAGCGATTCAGGACCATCATGGTCCTCTTGTTATGTATACCCTTCCTTCAAAGTGGAGCAAGGACAGACATTGGAGGCTTATTATTTTGTAGCTTGAGTGTGATTTAACAGAACAAGAGGCAAAACGGGAAGCTTATAAAGATTGCGTGAACAAAGTGGACAGTCAGCTTAAACTTAAAGAGGTAAGATTTGACAACTGTAAATCTATGATTGCATTGCTAAGGTTAAATAAATTAAGGCGAAATAATATTTCTTTAAAATTTTGTACAAATATGTTTTACAATTATTGCAGAAGAGCAAATAGCTAGACCTAAGGCATACGTACTAAATGTTTTTCAGTTGGAGAACACTAGAGTTAACTTAATACATAACAAAAAAATGGAGTTGAAGTAAATCTGATTATTGAATATTGAATTTCAGATAATCTCTATTAAATGCAACATTTAAATAGAACTAAAAGATGAACAACATTTCTCACATCTTAAATATGGTGGAGTGAACTTACTATTTGAATGTCATGATTGCTTATTGTTTTTAATGTACTATCACACATAATAAAGGCACAGACATTAATGTTATCACAATGAGTTTGTGAGCAGCAAGTTGGACACCTGCTAGTCATGCAACCAGCTATACAACCCATCCTATGTAAATTGCCTTCTTTGTCTAAAACTGTTGCTAGAACAATGAGCGTACATAATTGAACAAATCTATTAACTTTATTACAGTCATGTACAAAATATGTTGAAAAGTCAGCTTACACGCTTTGGTTAGATTGATTATATCACAGTGTTATTTCCCACAAATATTTTGAGTGCTCATCTACAAGATTTTGGGGGGCCTTTGGGTTGAGTGGTTAAGGTCGCTGACTTCAAATCACTTGCCCCTCACTGATGTGGGTTCAAACCTCACTTTTGGCGTTGAATTTTTCATGTTAGGAAGCCGAAACGAGTATTTATATGTATATATTCTCTGTTAAATATTTATATCGCTCCATTTAGCATTATGCGTAGCTAGTTTATTCTTAGTTTGTGCTATGATACTTTCAGTTTGCTTTCATTGTTAGCTCACCTGTCACATAGTGACAAGGTGAGCTTTTGTGATCACCCTTCGTCCGTCGTCCGTCGTCAGTCCGTCCATGCGTGCGTGCGTCCGTCCGTCCGTCCGTCCGTCAACAATTTCTTGTCTGCACGATAGTGGTTTCATTTATGATTTTATTTTAACCAAACTTGCACACAACTTGTATCACCATAAGATCTCGGTTCCTTTCTTGAACTGGCCAGATCCCATTATGGGTTCCAGAGTTATGGCCCCTGAAAGGGCCAAAATTAGCTATTTTGACCTTGTCTGCACAATAGCAGCTTTATTTATACCTTGATTTTTACCAAACTGGTACACAACTTGTATCACCATAAGATCTCGGTTCCTTTCTTGAACTGGCCAGATTCCTTTATGGGTTCCAGAGTTATGGCCCCTGAAAGGGCCAAAATTAGCTATTTTGACCTTGTCTGCACAATAGCAGCTTTATTTATGATTTGAATTTAATCAAACTTGCACAAAACTTGTGTCACCATAAGATCTCGTTTCCTTTTTTAAACCGGCCAGATCCCTTAATGGGTTCCAGAGTTATGGGCCCTGAAAGGGCGAAAATTAGCTATTTTGACCTTGTCTGCACAATAGCAGCTTCATTTATGATTTGATATTAACCAAACTTGCACACAACTTGTATTACCACAAGATCTTGCTTCCTTTCTTGAACTGGCCAGATTCCATCATTGGTTCCAGAGTTATGGCCCCTTATAGGTCCAAAATTGGCTATTTTGGCTTTTGCAGTCATATAGATACTTCATTTATGATTTTATTAGATACAATCTTCCAAAATATCTTCAACAACAGTAAATCTTGGATTCCATGACAAACCAGATCCAGTCGAAGGTTCCAGAGTTATTTTATGTCTTATTACCTCCCCTGATTGTAATCAAAATGGATTTATATCAGTAAGTACTTATAGGACTTATTTGAAATTTCATTATTGTCATTAGTTGGACTGAGCCAATCAGGGTAGATAACTATGGACTGATTTTATGTCAAATTACCTCCCTTTATTTCAAATTAAAATGGGTATATCTCCGTAACTAATGAAGATACTGATCTGAAATTTCATTTATGTCAACAGATTTATTTGGCAGATCCTTCTTTTGTTCACTTACAATAATTTTTTTTTTTAATTACTTCCCTTTTACGTTACTATAAATAGCTTATTTTTAGTAACTTTTTTATTATTGGCCGTAGGGAAAAACCGAGACCACTTTTCTGTGGTACAACATGGATGGTACCTCCAATTTTTAGGTGTATTTTGACATATCTGTACCTTGTAAGAATTTTTTTTCTTTTTGGTTAAATTTCTTCCCTTAGTTGTTCCTGTCCTTTGGATATTTTTTCTGAGGACCTTCTTGTCCTCAAGTGCAATGATAACAGGTGAGCGATATAGGGCCATCATGGCCCTCTTGTTTTATTTCTGATAGGAAGTTTGTGTTTGTTCAGTTTGCATTTATATAAGAAATATTTGGCCATTATTAGTATGAAATTTGCAATATCTTTTGTTTTTGCATTACATACTAGACCAAAAGCTATTATTCTGTAGTCAAGTTGTATGTTTATATTGTTATCATGTAAGAAACGTGTGACGTCTGACCAGAATACTTGACTTACTGGGCATTCCCAGAACAAGTGAATGAGTGTTTCAGTGTGCATATTACACAGGTCACAAGGACCTGAATTCACAATTTATGAAGGAAGTCATTTGTAGGAAGGATGCATTTTATGAACTTGTATTGGGATGCTCTTAGTTTGGTGCCAGTGGTACTCCGAAAGGGGTTCATGTAGATAAGAGGCCATTCTAAGCTTTCATATAAATTATTCCATTTATTTTATTACTCAAAATAAAGACTAAACAACCATTATTCAGTATGCTCTTTTTATTTGAGTATATAACAAGTTCCTAATAGTATAAATAGTAGAAAATATATATAAGACATGAACCCTATCGTATTCAATAAAGTGTTGGTGGAGTTTTTTGGCCGCTCGTGACTAAACAGGTTTCGCCGTGTTAAGTCATTTAAAGGACAAAATCCGGTCGACCGAAAGGAGAACGAACCCTGCTATCAAACATTTTAATCTTCTAATCCAACAACGCAAAAGTCATAAGTCCGATCCCCACGGGTCACTCTGTTAAGGGGTCGAACCCACAACCCACGTCGATTAAAGGCCAGACAATGCAAGGCAAGGCAAGGTAGTACCATACAGCTAACAGCAAGGCAAGCAACGTTCAAATCGATTTGCAAAGTGACCACTGTTTGCTAAGAGGTGAAATACATATGCAACTGCGAAATATCGGTCAACATTCCAGCATCAAATCGCCGACCCATCTACTCTGGTTGACTCCAAGCAGTAGGTGGTATCGGCAACCCGATTCAGAATGTAAGGAACGCTGTGGCTATGCAACGCAAATCAACGCCCTTGGAAGCAAGGAAGCAAAGCTAAGTAGGTATTGCCAAGTACTAGGGCAAAAACCTTTCCACACACGGTCACAATAGAGCGAGTGCTAAGTGGCAACATATCTCCCGAAGCAAATAACTAGGCGACATTGTAAACTCGAGTCCGTTCACCTCCCGGCCGACAGAATTTTCCGCCCCCTACAGTGATATGAGCGACAATTTTCTATTGAAATATGTATAATATCCAGACCTATACCTTATTAAGCGTATAACAAACTGAAAACAAAGTATACTAATTGTTGTATATTTCATAGACATTATAAGCAACGCCACTATTTTAATATTAACACAGACTAAGTCACACTCGGGGTTACAGTGTCTCAAGTTAAAGGTATACAGATGAATAAATTTAATTATAGAAACACTCGACCAATTGAACGTTCTCTACACCATTAAGTACCTAATAGTATACTTGTATTTCTTTAAATGTCCAATTACATTACAATATATATAACATACTGAAGCAAATACAAATTCTAAACACAATAAACAATACAATTGAACTAAAAATCGTTCGTGCCAATGTCTGAGAGCTAACACATAGATATAGAACAGTCGGAGAGTTATATTTCATCGAAGCGTTCTTCCGAATCAAAACATTTGTGAATGTAAATAATAAACACTTAGCACCAAACGTTTCTAATGCACATCCCTGGAACTATCACATCCAAACCATATAGTTTGTGTTTAAGGTGCGTATACAAACCACTCTCCTGTACTGTCCCTGCTCTCTGTTGAGGGTACTATTCTGGCACTCAATTTCTGTAACATAAATACTTTCAGCGACAATTATACATGTATTAATAATTTTTTCTGTCAATACAATTTTTACACTTAATCAGACAGAGGAAAAGAATGTCCTTAATCATTGAACAATTCAATGGGGTGTGGTGGGTGGGAAAACTTGAACGTTAATGTTAGTGTGTAGCTAGCAAAAAAGTGAAGGAGAACACAAGTTTTCCTGTTTTTAGCTCACATGTCACTTTGTGACAAGGTGAGCTTTTGTGATCGTGCAGCGTCCGTCGTCCGTCCGTGCTTCCGTCAGTCCGTCCATGCGTCCGTAAACTTTTGCTTGTGACCACTCTAGAAGTCACATTTTTCATGGGATCTTTATTAAAGTTGGTCTGAATGTTCATCTTGATGATATCTAGGCCAAGTTTGAAACTGGGTCACGTGCGGTCCAAAACTAGGTCAGTTGGTCTAAAAATAGAAAAACCTTGTGACCTCTCTAGAGGCCATACTTTTCAATGGATCTTCATGAAAATTAGTCAGAATGTCCACCTTGATGATATCTAGGTCAAGTTTGAAACTGGGTCATGTGCCGTCAAAAACTAGGTCAGTAGGTCAAATTATAAAAAAGACCTTGTGACCTCTCTAGAGGCCATCTTTTTCATGGGATCTGTTTGAAAGTTGGTCTGAATGTTCATCTTGATGATATCTAGGTCAAGTTCAAAACTGAGTCACGTGCGGTCCAAAACTAGGTCAGTAGATCTAAAAATAGAAAAACCTTGACCTCTCTAAAGGCCATATTTTCAATGGATCTTCATGAAAGTTGGTCAGTATGTTCATCTTGATGATATCTAGGTCAAGTTCGAAACTGGGTCATGTGCCTTCAAAAACTAGGTCAGTAGGTCAAATAATGAAAAAACCTTGTGACCTCTCTAGAGGCCATATATTTCAAAAGATCTTCATTAAAATTGGTCAGAATGTTCACCTTGATGATATCTAGATAAAATTTGAAACTGGGTTACGTGCCGTCAAAAACTAGGTCAGTAGGTCAAATAATAGAAAAACCTTGTGACCTCTCTAAAGGCCATATTTTTCATGGGATCTGTATGAAAGTTGGTCTGAATGTTCATCTTGATGAGATCTAGATCAAGTTTGAAACTTGTCAACTGCGGTCAAAAACTAGGTCAGTAGGTCTAAAAATAGAAAAACCTTGTGACCTCTCTAGAGGCCATACTTTTGAATGGATCTTCATGAAATTTGGTCAGAATGTTCACATTGATGATATCTAGGTCAAATTCGAAATTGGAACACGTGCCATCAATAACTAGGTCAGTAGGTCAAATAATAAAAAACCTTGTGACCTCTCTATAGGCCATATTTTTCAATGGATCTTCATGAAAATTGGTCAGAATTTTTATCTTGATGATATCTAGGTCAGGTTCAAAACTGGGTCACATGAGCTCAAAAACTAGGTCACTATGTCAAATAATAGAAACAATGACATCATACTCAGTTCAAAACTGGGTCATGTGGGGACAGGTGAGCAATTCAGGACCATCATGGTCCTCTTGTTATATGCAGTGTAGGTAGTGGTACCAATACGTTCAGTAGGAACCAGCCGTGACCGTTCAGGTGTAACTAAAACCTGTATAATGGTAGTGAATAGGCGAAGCAGACGACAAAAACGCAGACGACAATATTGAGAAAAAATAAATGAAATTATTTTAATTCTAAATTAATTTGTATTATTTTATTACTCAAAATAAAGACTAAACAACCATTATTAGGTATACTCTTTTTATTTGAGTATATAACAAGTTCCTAATAGTATAAATAGTAGAAAATATATATAAGACATGAACCCTATCGTATTCAATAAAGTGTTGGTGGAGTTTTTTGGCCGCTCGTGACTAAACAGGTTTCGCCGTGTTAAGTCATTTAAAGGACAAAATCCTGTCGACCGAAAAGGAGAACGAACCCTGCTATCAAACATTCTAATCTTCTAATCCAACAACGCAAAAGTCATAAGTCCGATCCCCACGGGTCACTTCGTTAAGGGGTTGAACCCACAACCCACGTCGATTAAAGGCCAGACAATGCAAGGCAAGGCAAGGTAGTACCATACAGCTAACAGCAAGGCAAGCAACGTTCAAATCGATTTGCAAAGTGACCACTGTTTGCTAAGAGGTGAAATACATATGCAACTGCGAAATATCGGTCAACATTCCAGCATCAAATCGCTGACCCATCTACTCTAGTTGACTCCAAGCAGTAGGTGGTATCGGCAACCCGATCCAGAATGTAAGGAACGCTGTGGCTATGCAACGCAAATCAACACCTTTGGAAGCAAGGAAGCAAAGCTAAGTAGGTATTGCCAAGTACTAGGGCAAAACCCTTTCCACACACGGTCACAATAGAGCGAGTGCTAAGTGGCAACATATCTCTCGAAGCAAATAACTAGGCGACATTGTAAACTTGAGTCCGTTTACCTCCCGGCCGACAGAATTTTCCGCCACAATAAATTTCAAAAATTTATCCGCCAAAATTCTCCCGACCTTAAAGTCCTGCTCCAGTCCTACCTTTTAACATTAAATTGTCACTGAAAAACCATGAAAATCCTGACTATGAACAGTGACGCCTGTCAAAATAGAGTCTATTTTATATAAAATTCTATATAAAATACCTGTGGTTTTGCGTGCTAAAGTGTGGCGCGTGGCCGTTAATTGTTACCTATTGTAATCATGGGTTGCACACACAATAGAATTTGAATAGCCGCGGAGCAGGGCTTTAAGAAGTATTCCTTAATATGGCATCTCTTAAATAGTCGAGATAGAATTCTAAGCCTACTTCATTAAGGTGGACACCGTCCCCTCGAAAAAAATTTGTTTCTGTATCAATATCCTGCTTCACAATATCTGCCTTTCCAGAAGAGAGGACCAGCTGCCGCCCTAACCTGTTTAATCTAAGAAGTTTTTTCTCAATGGTCTTTAGATTTGTAGCCCCCCCTCCATGTACGCCTTGGTAATATATCAACCCATATAATTGTCGCTTCAGGGAATACTTCACGTAAATATGAAATTTCCTCGCGTATCGTGATTTTGACTTGTACAATGGATGATGACGTAATGTCATTACCGCCTAAAAGTAAAACAATAATGGACGGGGCAGAAGAAAACAGAACCTTCAATTTGGTGTTTCAATTTACTCCAGTGAAGGCCTCTCACGCCTAGCCACTCTACCGTCAGTCCATTGAGATGAAGGTGTTCCTTTCCCGTCTCCCTCGCTCAGACACCAACCCAATAGGGGATCGAGTCCCCAAGTACCCATATATCTAAACAGTAAAAATGAACATTATCTCAATATAAATAGGTAGACATAAATAAGTTTGCACTATCTGCCCGCCCATTGTTTCTCTATAACGTTCGCGCCAGTGAGCTTTTTTTCGAAGTCTTTTCTTTATTTAGACAGGGAGGTTTAATTGTGAATATATAAATTAACACAAGCGGAAGACCATCGACCCAGCCTCATGATTGTCTCTGATGGTATGCCCTGTGTTGCTAAATCAGTAGCCCTACCAATCCTGAAGCTGTGCGTTTTATAATGGGATCCGTCATATAGTGGGTCTGACTTTTAGAAATTCTGATAGGGCACGAACTGGGCATATGATGCCTGTGTCCATAGGCAGTTTTAATGTGATTTGATTTCCTCTTTGATTCGTTTTAGAAAAATAAAGATGAATGATTGCAGACTGTTTCAATTAATGTTACGTCCCACCACTGAATAACTCTTTGTGTATACGTTTTAGATGTGGGAAAGAGTTTGCTCACCCGAAATAAACCAAAATAAGCTGTAGTAAATAAGGCAAGAAATAATTTTGTCTCATAATTATTATAGCACATTGTCGGTAAAAGATTACACACAGTAATCAATTTGTCTTTAGTTAGGGGGGGCCCTATTATCCCGTGTAGGGCGATTCCTACGACATCCTTCTAATAACTTACTTATTATGAAAATACTCTGTAAATCATAAAAGCCGTGGAGTTTATGAAAATAATTTAAACCAGCCACGTATGTAGTAATCGTCTTGGATGACTGCCCCTTTTCAAAAGAATATGCTATAAATAAAACAACGTCTTGTACAGGTGCAGGCCATTGAGAACATAAATGATATACACTTCTAAACTTTTCGAAGGCATTGATGGCATTACTATATGTTAAATGTGAATTTGGTGCTATAGCCGTCTGTAACAGTGTTCGAGCTCTAGATCGAAGACACTCCATAGGAATTCTGGAACCGGATGGGGTTCCAAGTCCGCATTTGGGGCTAGCTTTCTGAATCTGATTGACTGAAATCGAGATAATGAATCACAGATATCATTACATCGGCCTGGAAGATGGGCAGCTTTAATAAGGATGTTTAACTTCATACACTGTAAAGTTAAAAGTCTGATCAGGCACATGACTAATTCGGACCTAGATGAAAGCTTATTAAGTATACTGACAACCGCCATATTGTCACAGTGGAATTTAATTTTCTTATTAACTAGCTCTGATCCCCAAATAAAAACTGCCACAAGGATTGGGAACAATTCTAACAATGTAATATCTGAAGTAAACCCACGCGCATGCCATGACACAGGCCATCTCGCTTGAGACCAGTGACCCTGAAAATATATACTGAAGCCCAAATTTTCTGCCCCCGCACTGTCTGTGAACAGTTGTACATCCTCATTTATGACCCAAAATCGGTCATGGAAGACTGAAACGCCATTGTAGTTATTTAAAAATAACAACCACATTGACAAATCTAATATTATTTCTTTTTTAACTCTAATGTGATGATAAGATTTTGTAAGACCGCAGGTTGAATTAATCAAGCGGCGACAAAAAGGGCGTCCCACTACTATCACCCTGCAGCAAAAATTCAATGATCCAATCAAAGACTGAACTTTTTTAAGTGTCGATTTCAGACGGGCCAATAATTCTTTGACCACGCGGTCCTGTGTATTCAACGGGAAACCCAAACAAAAAACCGTTCATAGGGAAAAACTTTGATAATCTTCTTGTCTAAAACTACAGGGCCCAGAGCTTTGATATTTGGTATGTAGCATTATCTGGTGGTCCTCTACCAAGATTGTTCAAATTATTTCTCTGTGGTCAAATATGGCCCTGCCCCGGGGAGCACATGGTTTAAATGACTTTTACAGGGGAAAACCTTTAGAAAAATTCTTGTCTTCGACCATTAGACCTAAGAGCTTAGATATTTAGTATATATATATGTTATGTTCTAGTGGTTCACTACCAAAATTGTTCAAATTATGACCCTGGGGTCAATATAGGCCACGTCCGGGTGGTCCCTTGTCTTACATAGACTTACATGTTTTTGAAGCGGTGGCAAAGAAATTTGGACCACAAGCATGTTTGATACAGATTTCAATATTCATTTTGAATTGTCTTAATCATGACCAACTGACCTGATCTCTTGTTTTTGAAGATACAGAATAGAGATTTGGACCAGTTTATAAATTTTGATACTGATTTCAATACTCATCTTCAATATTCTTAACCCTGAACTACTGACCTACTTTCTTGTTTTTGAAGCTACAGCAAAGAAATTTGGACCATCAGTTTAATTTCTATACAGATTTCAGTAGTTATCTTGAATAAACTTTACCATGACCTACTCACCTAGTTTAAGCTTAAGCAAAGAAATTTGTTTAAGCAAGCAACTAAACTCTGATGAGCGATATAGGGCCATCATGGCCCTCTTGTATTTTCTCCTATGTATCTCCCTTTTAAGAAACCTGATTGTGAACGGTCAATTATATCATGTTGTATGGGTTTTAAACTATTAGCAATTGCTTTAGTTGCTATTTTATAATCAGTATTTAGCAGAGATATATGGGTCTCCAGTTGTTTAATGAACTTGTATCTTTATCTTTCTTTGGAATTAGATTTATTATCCCTTGTTTTTGCATTTGTGTCAAGTTGCCGTTTCTATATGATAAGTTAATTGACGCTATATTATATTGTTTTATGTCGTTCCAGAAGATTTTGTAATATTCTGTTGTTAAACCATCCTATCTGGGACTTTTATTATTTTGCATAATTTTGTTTTCTATGAGAAAAATAAATAGTAAAAAATGCTATTGTTACGGAACATTGAATAAATAGTCTGGACACTGGACAGATAAAATTCTTTCAAAAGGAAAACTTTGTTTGCAGTAACAAATATAGCAATGTTATTTTAGCTTGTTTGTGGTGAATTTGTTTTCTTTTCTTTTCAGGAAAAGTGGAACAAAATGGATAAACAGTCAGCTAAAATCAGGAAAATCGGTAAGAGTGTTCAATATGACACAAGTTGGTCACTTGCATTTAATCCTTGTGAATTATTTAACAGTAGTAGTCTTGCTGAGAATGTATATTCAAAGCACATTGGAAATGCTGCCAAGCAGCACTGCTGGGATGAGTATAATTTCTTTTTAGCTCACCTGTCACTTTGTGACAAGGTGAGCTTTTGTGATCGTGCAGCGTCCGTCGTCCGTCCGTGCGTAAACTTTTGCTTGTGACCACTCTAGAGGTCACATTTTTCATGGGATCTTTATGAAAGTTAGTCAGAATGTTATTCTTGATGATATCTAGGTCAAGTGCGAAACTGGGTCACGTGCAATCAAAAACTAAGTCAGTAGGTCTAAAAATAGAAAAACCTTGTGACCTCTCTAGAGGCCATATTTTTCATGAGATCTTCATGAAAATTGGTCAGAATGTTCACCTTGATGATATCTAGGTCAAGTTTGAAACTGGGTCACGTGGGGTCAAAAACTAGGTCAGTAGGTCTGAAAATAGAAAAACCTTGTGACCTCTCTAGAGGCCATATTTCTCAATGGATCTTCATGAAAATTGGTCAGAATGTTCACCTTGATGATATCTAGGTCAAGTTTGAAACTGGGTCACGTGCAATTAAAAACTAGGTCAGTAGGTCGAAAAATAGAAAAACCTTGTGACCTCGCTAGAGGCCATATTTCTCAATGGATCTTCACAAAAATTAATCAGAATGTTCACCTTGATGATATCTAGGGCAAGTTCGAAACTGGGTCACATGTGGTCAAAAACTAGGTCAGTAGGTCTGAAAATAGAAAAACTTTGTGACCTCTCTAGAGGCCATATTTTTCATGGGATCTTTATGAAAATTAGTCAGAATGTTCATCTTGATGATATCTAGGTCAAGTTTGAAACTGGATCACGTGTGGTCAATAACTAGGTCAGTAGATCTAAAAGTAGAAAAACCTTGTGACCTCTCTATAGGCCATATTTTTCAAGAGATCTTCATGAAAATTGATCAGAATGTTCATCTTGATAATATCTAGGTCAGGTTCGAAACTGGATCACGTGCGGTCAATAACTAGGTCAGTAGGTCTATAAATAGAAAAACCTTGTGACCTCTCTAGAGGCCATATTTCTCAATGGATCTTCATGAAAATTGGTGAGAGTGTTCAGCTTGATGAAATCTAGTTCAAGTTCATAACTGGGTCATGTGCGGTCAAAAACTAGGTCAGTAGGTTGAAAAATAGAAAAACCATGTGACCTCTCTAGAAGCCATATTTTTCAAGAGATCTTCATGAAAATTGGTGAGAATATTAATCTTAATGATATCTAGGTCAAGTTCAAAAGTGGGTCACGTGCCTTCATAAACTAGGTCAGTAGGTCTAAAAATAGAAAAACCTTGTGACCTCTCTAGAGGCCATATTTCTCAATGGATCTTCATGAAAATTGGTGAGAGTGTTCAGCTTGATGAAATCTAGGTCAAGTTCGAAACTGGGTCATGTGCCTTCAATAACTAGGTCAGTAGGTCGAAAAATAGAAAAACATTGTGACCTCTCTAGAGGCCATATTTTTCATGACATCTTCATGAAATTTGGTGAGAATGTTCACCTTGATGATATCTAGGTCAAGTTCAAAAGTGGGTCACATGCCTTCAAAAATTAGGTCATTAGGTCAAATAATAGAAAAACCTTGTGACCTCTCTAGAGGTCATACTTTTCAATGGATCTTCGTGAAAATTGGTCAGAATTTTTTATTTTGATGATATCTAGGTCACATGTGCTCAAAAACTAGGTCACTATGGCAAATAATAGAAATAATGACGTCATACTCAGTTCAACACTGGGTCATGTGGGGATAGGTGAGCGATTCAGGACCATCATGGATCTCTTGTTATTATAAAGGGGCTGTTGTTCTCTTAATGAGAATGATTAGATAGTAGTCAAGTTCGTAAGAATGAATACTGTAAGATCATTTAATTTAGTGGGCATGAAATTTCGTTGTTTTGGTCAAAATGGCAATTTCATGGGGATATGAATTCGCGGATTTCAAGTTTTGAACATAAAATGAATGGGAATTTAATTGTTCGTTGGGATTAAATTTCTTGGTTTGAGTCAATCACAAAATCCACGAAAATTAGTCCCCGACGAATATTAATGATTTCACAGTAACAGCCTTTTTTGGATGGTATTTTCTATTTATAGGTGTTTTAGTAACAGTGACTTTATAGGTAAGTGCATTCATTGGGATCTGGGCGCAGTGTTTACTGTAGTGCTGCGGCTCTGAGAAAATGAAACTTTGTTTTGAAACCAGTCTCGAAACTCCAGCATGATTCTGAGCTCAGTTTTGAACTTGACAAATGGCAAGGTTGCATTATTGAGACTATTTCGCTATGTTTATTTCAGACCAGTATGGCAGTGAGAAGAAACTGATACAGAAGCATGCTGCCGAACTTCAGGAACAGATAGAAGAAATAGTCCAAGGTATAATTTTTATGGATCTTTATGACCCTTATTTTTAAGACCCAGGAGGCGTATATTATGCTTGAAATGTCTGTTAGTCTGTCCATCCGTATGAAAAAAGAGTCCAAAGTATAATTTTTATGGATATTTATGACCCTGATGCCTAAGACCCTGGAGGCTTATACTGAGCTTGAACTGTCCGTTAGTCTGTCCATCCGCCACAGTCACACTAGTGTTCACAAGTGCAAATGTACTACAGTTTCTTTTTTGAAATTAATTTTTGGTATATATCATCAGCATGGGGTGGACATGTGCATACATATTGGACTTTCATGTCCCTTTTTTATTAGAATATTACAACTACATCTGAACACTGTGACTCAATTCCTCATGCAGTTTCCATCTAATTGAAATGAAACTTGGTATACATCAACAACATAAGATTGATGTGCACATATTATCTTATACTTACAAAGTCTATTGAGATCAAGTAATCTGTAATAAAGTTTATTGTATCTTCATACTGACACTGATAATTTCTTAGGAAACCTTTTTCTCTATAGGCTCATCGGTTATAATGCAGTAATTCGGTCAAAAATGTGCTTCCATGGTGTAGTCGAAAGAAGTCCCTAATAAACAGATCCTAATTTTTCCATTTTTCGCGCATTTGCGTGTAAATCTGGGGCGAAATGGGCATTATTTCACTCGTGGAATGAATTTTACATAAAATAGGACACTTTTCATGCTAATATTCGCATGTTTTCAAGTTGTTTACTTGAAAACGAAAGCAGGGTGTTTATTCTGCGGACCGCTTTCTGAAATGCGGCAGTATGAGGGTACCTGACTTCAGTTGACTTGCATTTCACTGCATACTATTCAACACCCCTTTTTCTTTTCGTTTTCTTGAAGCAAATGTATGGATATCTTGTGGAAAATAGGTCTACGACGGAGTGAAAATCTAGAAAATGTAACAAAATTGTTCTGAAGAAGCTGAATTTTATATGAAACAAAGAACAGTTTCTTTTATTGGTATATAGCCTATAAGAGCTGAAATAAGACTTTTCTCAAAACACATCACAATTAGTCTTAATAGTCATAAATCGAATGTATATGTTATAAAATGATGTTTTCAATACAAAATAATCATTAAATTTGAAAAATTTTGAATTTTGACCATATTTTGAGTAGATGCGCCTATTTCTGTAGCAATTTCTGCAATAGAAAGGCCAATATTTTGTCTCCAGAATGTGTGAAAATGCACAAAATGCATCCATTTGAGTCACATTCATGACGGAATGAATGATATTTCAGAATCAAAGTGAAAAATAATGCATACATGTGAAACTTTTACCAAAATTTACAATGAAGCGACCATAGAGCCTAAATTTAGCCTAGAAAATGGGTAGGGGGTGGCCTCACTTAAATGTCTGTATTTCTCTAAAATCTCGAATTTTCACAATAAAACTTGTTAACATGTTCGGTATTACATCTTTCTTGAAAATAGGGATGAAAATGTTATGAAATTTGATAAAAGATATTTCTTATAGGTTATAATGCAGTAATTCGGTCAAAAATGTGCTTCCGTGGTGAAGTCGAAAGAAGTCCCTAATAATTAGATCCTAATTTTTCCATTTTTCGTGCATTTGTGCGTAAATCTGGGGCCAAATGGGCATTATTTCACTTGTCGAATGAATTTTACATAAAATAGGACACTTTTCATGCTAATATTCGCATGTTTTCAAGTTGTTTACTTGAAAACGAAAGTAGGGTGTTTATTCTGCGGACCGCTTTCTGAAATGCGGCAATATGAGGGTACCTGACTTCAGTTGATTTGCATTTCACTGCATGCTATTCAACACCCCTTTTTCTTTTCATTTTCTTGAAGCAAATGAATGGATATCTTGTGGAAAATAGGTCTGAGACGGAGTGAAAATCTAGAAACTAACAAAATTGTTCTGAAGTAGCTGAATTTTATATGAAACAAACAACAATTTCTTTTATTGGCATATAGCCTATACAGTAAGAGTCAGACATAAGGGCTATTGTAATTTTTTTCCAGAAAGTGCTGTTTAAGAGGATTTTATGGCAGAGATGTTTATTTTAAAGGACTCTAATGACTGATGCCAGTCTTATATTATTTGGACTTTTCAGGTCTGATTATTTTAAGTATCCATCTGGTTGAAGTCCGTTTTTTTTGGTCTATCGGTTTGCTGTCAGTCTGTCATTCAATCAGTCCATCACATTCTTGTCCATCAAATGATTTTGATTAAACTTGGCATAAGTGTTCCATACAATCAGAAGATTGATGCACACAACACCCAGACCTATAGTTTAAAGGTCAAGGTCACACATGGAGGTCAAAGGTTAACGGGGTCTATTTCATGTCCAATCAGTAACTCTGGCATCCATCAAGGGATGACTTTTTAACTCGCTTTGAAGAATGTCATAAGAGCTGTTGCTATATTTTCAGTGTAGGCGTTGTTTGTAGCCACCTTGTTTATAATTCTCAGCAAGTTCATATCTCAATTTTTACTCATCACAACTGAACAAAATTTCTCTCATCCTTCTTCATGGTAATATCAACTGAATTGCAAAGGTCCCATATCTCTTGTTTTCATGTTAATAAAATTGTGCGCCATTTTCTTCTTGGCTGTATTTTTTCAACAATATTCTGTTTGCGATTGTCAGCAAGTTAGTATCTCAGTAGGAACACATCACAACTGCATTAAACTTAACATACTTCTTTGCACATATTGTCATGATATTCATGTTTTTACGAGTTATGGCCCTTTTTATACGCCCGTTTGAAAAACGGGACGTATTATGGGAACGCCCCTGGCGGGCGGGCGGGCGGGTTGGCGGGCGGGCGGGCGGGCGGGCGGGCGGGCGTCGTCCACAGACCTTGTCCGGAGCATATCTTCTACATGCATGAAGGGATTTTGATGAAACTTGGCACAGTTGTTCACCATCATGAGACGGAGTGTCATGCGCAAGAACCAGGTCCCTAGGTCTAAGGTCAAGGTCACACTTGGAGGTCAAAGGTCAAATTCAAGAATGACTTTGTCCGGAGCATATCTTCTTCATGCATAGAGGGATTTTGATGAAAGTTGGCACAATTGTTCATCATCATGAGAAGGAGTGTCATGCGCAAGAACCAGGTCCCTAGGTCTAAGGTCAAGGTCACACTTAGAGGTCAAAGGATACAAGAATGAAAACTTTGTCCGGAGCATTTCTTCTTCATGCATAGAGGGATTTTGATATAACTTGGCACAAATGTTCACCACCATGAGGCTGAGTGTCATGCGCAAGAACCAGGTCTCTAGGTCTAAGGTCAAGGTCACACTTAGAGGTCAAAGGATACAAGAATGAAAACCTTGTCCGGAGCATATCTTCTACATGCATGAAGGGATTTTGATGAAACTTGGCACAGTTGTTCACCATCATGAGACGGAGTGTCATGCGCAAGAACCAGGTCCCTAGGTCTAAGGTCAAGGTCACACTTAGAGGTCAAAGGATACAAGAATGAAAACTTTGTCCGGAGCATTTCTTCTTCATGCATAGAGGGATTTTGATATAACTTGGCACAAATGTTCACCACCATGAGGCGGAGTGTCATGCGCAAGAACCAGGTCTCTAGGTCTAAGGTCAAGGTCACACTTAGAGGTCAAAGGATACAAGAATGAAAACCTTGTCCGGAGCATTTCTTCTTCATGCATAGAGGGATTTTGATATAACTTGGCACAAATGTTCACCACCACAAGACGTAGTGTCATGCGCAAGAACCAGGTCCCTAGGTCTAAGGTCAAGGTCACACTTAGAGGCCAAAGGTCAGATACAAGAATGACTTTGTCCGAAGCATTTCTTCTTCATGCATGGAGGGATTTTGATGTAACTTGACACAATTATACACCATCATGAGACGAAGTGTCATGCGCAGTTCCTTTCTTTAGAATTACTTCCCTTTGTTGTTACTATAAATAGCTTATATTGTAACTTTTTCATTACTAGTCGTAGGGAAAAATCGAGACCACTTTTCTGTAGTACAACATGCATGCTACATCCAATTTTGAGGTGTATTTTGACCAGTCTCTACCTGGTAAAGATTTTTGTGTGGACTTACAATTTTTTTTTTGATTTTTTTTTTTTTTTTTTTTTTTTTTTTTTTAAGATTAACTTCCCTTAGTTGTTACTATAAATAACTTATATTGTAACTTTTTTATAATTGACCGTAGGGAAAAACCAAGACCACTTTTCTGTGGTACAACATAGATGTTACTTTCCAATTTTAGGTGTATTTTAAGGTATCTCTACCTGGTAAGGAGTTTTTTTAGTTATTACTAAACAACCACAAAATTAAAATTCCATTTGCAAATACAGGTGCTAGAGTAAAGAAATTTGCTGTGACGGGCGTATATTGTGACATTCTTGCACTCTTGTTGGATGTTAGAATTACAGATTCCCAGAATGTTTAAACTGTATAGGATGATTTAACATGCAATGTATATGACCCCTATTGATTTTTGGGTCACTCCATCAAAGGTCAAGGTCACAGGGGCCTGAACATGGAAAATCATTTCCAATCAATAACTTGGGAACCATTTGACCCAGGTTGTTTAAACTTCATAGGATGATTGGACATGCAGAGTAAATGACCTCTATAGATTTTTGAGTCACTTAATTAAAGGTCAAGGTCACAAGGGCCTGAACATGGAAAACCGTTTCCGATCAATAACTTGAGAATCACTTGACCCAGAATGTCGAAACTTCATAGGATGATTGGACATACAGAGTAGATGACCCTATTGGTTTTTGGGTCATTCGATCAAAGGTCAAGGTCACAGGGGCCAGAACATGGAAAACCATTTGCAGTCCATAACTTGAGAACAACTTGAGCAAGAACATAGAAATTTCATGGGATGATTGGACATGCCGAGTAGATGATCCCTATTGCATTTCAGTCACTAAGCCTACCATCAGTGTACTTTGGGGGAGACATGCACTTTTCTACAAAAGCATCTTTTCGTTTTGCAAGATCCAGATATAAGTTATACATGTACAGCATAGTCTGAGGTGGAAGTAGCATATTTAAAATGTCGATATGTATGATGGCCTAAACTGTTTTATAGAAAAAAATAAGTTGATGATCATAATACATTATTACGTACGTATGATTATCATTCATTCTTAAAAGTCTTGTTATTTTACAGGGTCTGATGAAAAGTTGAAGAAGATGTTGTCAGACTTTGAAAAAAAGCTTATGGAGACAAAAACAAAACTGCAGGAGGTAATTTTGAATTTTCCTCCTTATGTTGAAGTCGGTCAAATAAGTACAGTTTAGACTATTAATAACGACCATGCTTAGGACAGCAAAAATGTGGTCTTTATCTGCTGGTTTTGTTTATACATTTGTACCTGGCTTACCAGTCACCTCTATTAAGCAGGCACGTGCTTTAAGCAGCCAATCAGCTGACTTCACAAGGTCACTTTTTACTCAGATTTCAGCTTGTCTTAAGGTAGTCTTTTTTTCTACAATGAATTTGAATTTGATTTTACCCTGATTTTTCAAAACTTCAGAATATACTAAGAAAATTTGACAGATAAAAAAGATAGCGTCATGAGCTTAAATTGTTAGCTCACCTGTGACATAGTGACAAGGTGAGCTTTTGTGATCACCCGTCGTCCGACGTCAGTCCGTCCGTGCGTCAACAATTTCTTGTCTGCACGATAGTGGTTTCATTTATGATTTTATTTTAACCAAACTTGCACACAACTTGTATCACCATAAGATCTCGATTCCTTTCTTGAACTGGCCAGATCCCTTTATGGGTTCCAGAGTTAGGGCCCCTGAAAGGGCCAAAATTAGCTATTTTGACCTTGTCTGCACAATAGCAGCTTTATTTATGACTTGATTTTTACCAAACTGGCACACAACTTGTATCACCATAAGATCTTGGTTCCTTTCTTGAACTGGCCAGATTCCGATATGGGTTTTAGAGTTATGGCCCCTGAAAGGGCCAGAATTAGCTATTTTGACCTTGTCTGCACAATAGCAGCTTCATTTATGATTTTATTTTAACCAAACTTGCACAAAACTTGTATCACCATAAGATCTTGGTTCCTTTCTTCAACTGGTGAAATTCCTTTATGGGTTCCAGAGTTATGGCCCCTGAAAGGGCCAGAATTAGCTATTTTGACCTTGTCTGCACAATAGCAGCTTCATTTATGATTTGAATTTAATCAAACTTGCACAAAACTTGTGTCACCATAAGATCTTGGTTCCTTTTTTAAACCGGCCAGATCCCTTAATGGGTTCCAGAGTTATGGCCCCTGAAAGGGCCAAAATTAGCTATTTTAACCTTGTCTGCACAATAGCAGCTTCATTTATGATTTGATTTTAACCAAACTTGCACTCAACTTGTATTACCACAAGATCTTGGTTCCTTTATTGAACTGGCCAGATTCCATCATGGGTTCCAGAGTTATGGCCCCTTAAAGGTCCAAAATTGGCTCTTTTGGCTTTTGCAGCCATATAGGTACTTCATTTATGGTTTTATTTGATACAAACTTCCAAAATATCTTCAACAACAATATATCTTGGATTCCATGACATATCAGATCCAATCGTAGGTTCCAGAGTTATTTTATATTCGATTACCTCCCCTGATTGTAATCAAAATGGATTTATATCAGTAAGTACTTATAGGACTTATTTAAAATTTCATTATTGACATTAGTTGGACTGAGCCAATCAGGGTAGATAACTATGAACTGATTTTATATCAAATTACCTCCCTTTATTTCAAATTAAAATGGGTATATCTCCGTAACCAATGAAGATACTGATCTGAAATTTCATTTATGTCAACAGATTTATTTGGCAGATCCTTCTTTTGTTCACTTACAATAATTTCTTTTTAATTACTTCCCTTTTACGTTACTATAAATAGCTTATTTTTAGTAACTTTTTTATTATTGGCCATAGCGAAAAACCGAGACCACTTTTCTGTGGTACAACATAGATGGTACCTCCAATTTTTAGGTGTATTTTGACATATTTGTACCTTGTAAGAATTTTTTTTCTTTTTGGTTAAATTTCTTCCCTTTGTTGTTCCTGTCCTTTGGACTTAGATATTTTTTCTGAGGGCCTTCTTGTCCTCAAGTGCAATTATAACAGGTGAGCGATATAGGGCCATCATGGCCCTCTTGTTTTACTTTAACTTGGACATCACACGAGTTTTCATAATGGGAGTTTATGGGGAAACCACAGTTTTGATAACATTTTTTTTCTACAATTCAGATTTAATGAAATGTCTCAAAGTTGTAAATAAACATATGGTATAATAATTATGGTAAACTATTAGTAAATTTATAGGGCCTTGTTCTTGTTCTTAAGATGTTTGCCCATGATCAAAGAGACCTGCACATTTCAAGCTGATTTTAAGACACAATTAAGAATTATTTGTAATGTTTACATTATACATGTACATATATTTGAATGCAGTAAATTTATGAACTTATTGTCAAAATGGAAACTTTAAAAGCTTTTAAATTTAAGCATGCATAATTTATCTGTTATTTAGAAATTTCCAGCTTTTTTAAAAATGTATAAAAAATTGAATAATTAACTTCAATTTCTTGTTAGTTTAAAGACAAGCAGTCATGTTTGAACTCACAAAAAGAGAGTCTAGATGAAGGGAAATCCGCTGTATTGGTAGAACTTGGAAAACTAGAGCAAGAGGCAGAGGTGATATAATATGTTTTGATGTAATTTTTGTTTGTCACCGTTGAAAATACTTACAATAGAAGGACAAGTCTTTTTTTAGCTCACCTAAACTTTGTTCAGGGTGAGCTATTAGTATTATATGTGGATACCCTGGCATCCATCATCCTGCGTCAACATTTTTTATTTAAACATCTTCTCCTCTGAAACTTCTGGTCAGAATTACACCAAGCTTGGTCAGTAGCATCCTGGCATGGACCTCTTATCTAGTTTGTTCAAATGGTTCACCTTGGCCCTTTTTAGGGGCAGCCAGAGCTAAAAATGTAAACACCT
The DNA here is from genome assembly GCF_021730395.1 of Mercenaria mercenaria. Lineage (NCBI taxonomy): Eukaryota > Metazoa > Mollusca > Bivalvia > Venerida > Veneridae > Mercenaria > Mercenaria mercenaria. The sequence goes on along the minus strand of NW_026463211.1, from coordinate 21,261 downwards.
TAAAAAAAACTTCTTCTCATAAACTACTTGAAGGATCTTCATCAAACTTGGTCTGTAGCATCATCTTTATTAGGTCCTCTCCCAAATTTGCTCAAATGGGGGCACTTGGCCTCTTTTAGGGGCAGCTATAACTAAAAGTAGAAATAGCTTTAAATGACTTCTTCTCATGAAACGCTGGAAGGATCTTCATCAAGCTTGGTCTGTAGCATCATTTTAAGGTCCTTTCCCAATTTTATACAAATGGAGGCACTTGGCCTCTTTTAGGGACCACTAGAGCCAAAATTAGAGATACCTCTAAACAACTTCTTCTCATGAACTACTTTATGGATCTTCATCAAATTTGATATATAGCATCATTATTAGGTCCTCTCCCATTTTTAGCTCGACTATTCGAAGAATAAGTAGAGCTATCCTACTCACCACGGCGTCGGTGTCGGCATCGGCATCACACCTTGGTTAAGTTTTTCGTACCAGTCCACATTTTGACAAAGTCTTTTGAGATAAAGCTTTGAAACTTTCAATACTTGTTTACCACCACCATGGCCAGTTATAGGCAAGAGCACATAACTCCATCTAGGATTTTGGCTGAATTATGGCCCTTTTTGACTTAGAAATCATGGTTAAGTTTTTCGTACCAGTTCATATTTTGACAAAGTCTTTTAAGATAAAGCTTTGAAACTTTCAACACTTGTTTACCATCACCATGTCCAGTTATAGGCAAGAGTACATATCTCCATCAAGGATTTTGGCTGAATTATGGCCCCTTTCGACTTAGAAATCTTGGTTAAGTTTTTCGTACTAGTTCGTATTTTGACAAAGTCTTTTGAGATAAAGCTTTGAAACTTTCAACACTTGTTTACCATCACCATGTCCAGTTATAGGCAAGAGCACATAACTCCATCAAGAATTTTGGCTGAATTATGGCCCTTTTTGACTTAGAAATCTGGGTTAATATTTCGTACCAGTTCATATTTTGACAAAGTCTTTTGAGATAAAGCTTTGAAACTTTCAGCACCTTATTACTATCACCATATCCAGTTATAGGCAAGAGTACATAACTCCATCATGGATTTTGGCTGAATTACGGCCCTTTTTGACTTAGAAATCTTGGTTTAGTTTTCCGTACCAGTTCATATTTTTTGTAAAGTGTTTGACATATGGCTTTGAAACTTTTATCACTTGTTTAGTATAATAGTCTCTATCTGTGGGAAAGAGTACATAACTCTGTCATCTATTTTGGCTGAATTATGGCCCTTTTTGGACTTTGAAATTGGTTCTGTTTTCATACAAGTCCACATTTTGTCAAAACTATTTGACATATGGCTTTTAAACTTTGAACACTTGTTTATCATTATGATTTCTATCTGTAAGCAAGAGTACATAACTATTTTGACTGAATTATGGCCTTTTTGGACTTTGAAATTGGTTCATACATTGCCATTTAGTGCAAGACTTATCAAAATCAAAGAAATACAGGAACATTGTTTGTCTAATCTATTTATTTCTTTTGTCTGAATATCTGTTGAAATATTTTGACCCCATTCTTCAATCAATTCTTCAAATAGTCGAGCGCGCTGTCATCAGACAGCTCTTGTCTAGCTCACCTGAGCACAAAGTGCTCAAGGTGAGCTTTTGTGATCACCCTGTGTCCTTCCTCGTCCGTAGTCAACAATTTGACTGTTAACACTCTAGAGGTCACAATTTTGGCCTAATCTTAATGAAACTTGGTCAGAATGTTACCCTCATAAAAATCTTGGACGAGTATGAAATTGGGTCATCTGGGGTCAAAAACTAGGTCACCAGGTCAAATCAAAGGAAAAGCTTGTTAACACTCTAGAGGTCACAATTTTGGCCCAATCTTAAAGAAACTTGGTCAGAATGTTACTCTTAATAAAATCTTGGATGAATTCGATATTGGGTCATCTGGGGTCAAAAACTATGTCACCAGGTCAAATCAAAGGAAAAGCTTGTTAACACTCTAGAGGTAACAATTTTGGCCCAATCTTAATGAAACTTGGTCACAATGTTACCCTCAATAAAGTCTTGGACAAGTCGATATTGGGTCATCTGGGGTTAAAAACTATGTCACCAAGTCAAATCAAAGGAAAAAATGGTTAACACTCAAGAGGTCACAATTTTGGCCCAATCTTAATGAAACTTGGTCAGAATGTTACCCTTAATAAAATCTTGGATGAACTTGATATTGGGTCATCTGGGGTCAAAAACTAGGTCACCAGGTCAAATCAAAGGAAAAGCTTGTTAACACTGTAGAGGCCACATTTATAACTGTATCTTCATGAAATCTGGTCAGAATGTTACTCATGATGATCTCAAAGTCCAGAATGAATCTGGGTTATGTAGGGTCAAAAACTAGGTCACCAGGTCAAATCAAAGGAAAAGCTAGTTAACACTCTAGAGGCCACATTTATGACCGTATCTTAATGAAACTTAGTCAGAATGTTAATGTTGATATTTTTAAGGTCAGGTTTGAATCCTGGTCATGTGGGGTCAAAAACTAGGTCACCGGGTCAAATCAAAGGAAAAGCTTGTTAACACTGTAGAGGCCACTTTTATGACTGTATCTTCATGAAACTTGATCAGAATGTTACTCATGATGATCTCAAAGTCCAGTTTGAATCTGGGACATGTAGGGTCAAAAACTAGGTCACCAGGTCAAATCAAAGGAAAAGCTAGTTAACGATCTAGAGGCCACATTTATGACCATATCTTAATGAAACTAGGACACTGTGTCAAATCAAAGGAAAAGCTTGTTAACACTCTTAGAGGCCACATTTATGACTGTATCTTTATGAAACTTAGTCAGAATGTTAATGATGATATTTTTAAGGTCAGGTTTGAATCCTGGTCATGTGGGGTCAAAAACTAGGTCACCAGGTAAAATCAAAGGAAAAGCTTGTTAACACTGTAGAGGCCACGTTTATGACTGTATCTTCATGAAACTTGATCAGAATGTTACTCATGATGATCTCAAAGTCCAGTTTGAATCTGGGTCATGTAGGGTCAAAAACTAGGTCACCAGGTCAAATCAAAGGAAAAGCTAGTTAATGATCTAGAGGCCACATTTATGACCATATCTTAATGAAACATGGTCAGAATCTTAATCTTGATGATCTATAGGGCAAGTTCAAATCTGGGTCAGGTGGGGTAAAAAACTAGGTCACCGGGTCAAATCAAAGGAAAAGCTTGTTAACACTCTAGAGGCCACATTTATGACTGTATCTTTATGAAACTTAGAATGTTAATCTTGATGATTTTTAGGTCAAGTTCGAATTGGTCATGTGAGGTCAAAAACTAGGTCACCGGGTCAAATCAAAGGAAAAGCTTGTTAACACTCTAGAGGCCACATTTATGACTGTATCTTCATGAAACTTAGTCAGAATGTTAATCTTGATGATCTTTAGGTCAAGTTCGAATCTTGGTCATATGGGGTCAAAAACTAGGTCACCAGGTCAAATCAGAGGAAAAGTTAGTTAACACTTTAGAGGCCACATCTATGACCATATCTTAATGAAACTATCTTGATGATCTTTAGGTCAATAGGTCAGGTGAGCGATACAGGGCCTTCATGGCCCTCTTGTTTCAAATGGGGGCACTTGGCCCCTTCAAGGGGCTGCTGGAACCAAAATTAGAAATACCTTCTTCTCATGAACTTCATCAAACTTGGTTTGTTGCATTATTATAATGTCCTCTCCCAAGTTTGTTTAAATGGGGAACTTGGCCCCTTTTAGGGGCCACTAAAACTAAAGTAGAAATACCTTTAAAAGTCTTCTACTCATGAACCGTTTGATGGATCTTCATCAGACTTGGTCTGAAGCATCATTGTAAAGTCTTCCCTCAAATTTGTAGAAATACAGACAGTTGGTCCCTTTTATTGGCCACTAGAGCTAAAAACAGAAATGCCTTAAAAAGATTTCTTCACAAGAACCACTTGATGGATCTTCATCAAGCTTGATCTGTTGCATTATTGTAAGGCCCTTTATCTACATTTTTCAGTTGGGGACACTTGGCCCCTTTTAGGGGCTGCTACAGCTAAAAGTAAAAACTCCCTAAACAACTTCTTCTAGTGAATGGCTTGATTGATTTTCATCAGACTTGGTATGTAGGATCATTATAAGGTCCTCTCTCAAATTTGATCAAATTTGGGCAGTTGGCCCCTTTCATGGGTTGCTCGGGCTAAAAGTAAAAATACCTTTTCATGACTACTTCTCTGGAACCACGCAATGGATCTTCATCAAACCTTGTCTATATCATCAATATAAGGTCCTCTCATAGATTGGTTCAGTTTTGGGTGTTTGGTCCCTTTAAGGGTCAGATGGTTAAGGTCATCTTCAGGAAAGCGACTTAGGCCCATTTTGGCCTGTTGTTTGCTCATGGTTGTGTACAGATTCTTACTGCTGTTCAATGCAGCTTTTTGCAGCACATTCTGCCAGATATTCAGTTTCATACTTTATTATGAAGTGGTTTTTGGCAGCATTCACTGTTACAGCTTGTGAGTAGGGAAAAAGTTACAAATAGCTCATAACACACAGTTACATGGCATTCAAATTTTTAGTTGTATGTATCTTGAATATAAGTATGACGGATCCTTCCTATAAATATGTCAAATTCACCTCTTTATAGAATATAGTGTTAATTTGTTCTGCTAAGACATAAACATTGATTCATTTACCTGATTTTCTGTTTTAGCAGTGGAGCTTTATTTTTTATGCCCCCGAAGAGAGGCATATAGTTTTTGAACCGTCTGTCATTCTGTCAGTCTGTCCGCAATTTTCGTGTCCGGTCCATATCTTTGTCATCGATGGATGGATTTTCAAATAACTTGGCTTGAAAATGTACCACAGTAAGACGACATGTCGCGCGCAAGACCCAGGTCTGTAGCTCAAAGGTCAAGGTCACACTTAGACGTTAAAGGTCATTTTTGAGTCGGCTAAAGGCTGAAAGCCTTTTGACGAGTCCTTGCTATCCAACGATTCTCTAAATGGACCAAATAACACAGTGAAGGGATGTAGTTCCATTAGATTTCTCAAACTTCAAACAGTTCACTGCATGAATGAAGTTAAGTTGTGTCAATTCCCTTTGCTATGACCAATATACGATGTAATTTGTCATATTTATGACTTGTAATTGTGCAATTCTCAAATGTAACTCATTAAGCATAAGTGTGCATTTTAAGAATTGCGCAGGCTTACAAAGCTTGGGTAACATCCAGCGAAAGACAAAAAATAGTTCCACAGGGCTCCATATAAGATGCGTATTAGCGTAAATTACGTATAGAAATAATGCAAATACGCATGTCTAATAATTTCTAAGCGTATAAAAACGTATATAAAATTACAGAAACGCACACAATACTTTTTTAAAAACAAAATCTGAATCGTCTGGATGCGTTAGGTAACATAGCCGATCAGCCTTAATTCTCCCACATTGAACATAAACACGCATCGTATGATTTCTATAAACTTTGCGTGGGTTGAATTTTGCAGACAGTAAATGGATAAATTATCGGAAGAAGAAGCTCTTACTGGTTTGTTTAGTTACTACTGATATTAAAATGATTTTAATTCTTATTTTTCGAAAAATAAACGAATCGGCAAAACATTAAATTGTATTTTCTTGTAGTTTTTGAAATCGAAAGTAGATCGTCTATGTTTGGCTGCTTTCACAAAACGAAACAACTTTTTTATGAAAAGATTTAAATAAGAGGTAATTCAACCGTAAACTTCAATGTCAGATACTGCCAGTTGCTGCTAAATGTCTTCGTATCATCACAATTTGTAAAATATATTGTTCAAACTGGAGAAAAGTGTAATCGTATCCGGATATAATATTTTGGGTAAATATCGAGCTGTGTTATGAAATTTTAAGAAAAAAACTAAAAACAAACTGAAACTGGTAGACTATACTGTCAGTACATCAATCATTAGTTGACTCAGGCCATTCAGGCCTTTGATTCATGATAGTGCATTCGTGTCCGGTCCATATCTTTGTCATCGATGGATGGATTTTCAAATAACTTGGCATGAATGTGTACCACAGTAAGACGACATGTCATGCGCAAGACCCAGGTCCGTAGTTCAAAGGTCAAGGTCACACTCAGACGTTAAAGGTCATTTTTCATGATAGTGCATTCGTGTCCGGTCCATATCTTTGTCATCGATGGATGGATTTTCAAATAACTTGGCATGAAAGTGTACCACAGTAAGACGACGTGTCGGGCACAAGACCCAGGTCCGTAGCTCAAAGGTCAAGGTCACACTTAACCGTTAAAGGTCATATTTCATGATAGTGCATTGATGGGCGTGTCCGGTTCATATCTTTGTCATTCATGCATGGATTTTAAAATTATTAGGGATGTCATTGAATGTGTACCACAGTAAGACGACATGTCACGCGCAAAACCCAGGTCCGTAGGTCAAAGGTCCTAAACTCTAACATCGGCCATAACTATTCATTCAAAGTGCCATCGGGGGCATGTGTCATCATATGGAGACAGCTCTTGTTTTAATTTGTTTGACACTTTTCAGCATCAGCAAGAAAATATAGTAAAGAGAGATCAAAAGATTAAACAGTATGCAGATGAATATAGTTTTGAAGGTAAATTAAAAAATTTCAATAAGCAGTAACATTTTCATCAGCAATAACTGTGTTCTCCACATTTCCTGATTTCATGAAGCAATAATGTTTTCATCAGCAATGGCTTCATGAAACTATACCATTTTCATCAGCAATGCATATGTTATCTACTGTTCATAATTTCATGAAGCAATAACAATTCTTATCAGCAATTTCTATGATTTCCGCAATTCCTGATTTCATGAAGCAATAACATTTTTTTCAGCAATGTCTATGTTCTCTACAAATCCTAATTTCATGAAGCAATAGCATTTTTTGAGCAATGTCTGTGTTCTACAAATCCTAATTTCATTAAGCAATAACATTTTTATCAGCAATGATTTTGATCTCTACAAACATGATTTCATGAAGCATTATAATTTTTATCAGCAATGTCTATGTTCTCTACAATTCCTGATTTCACAAATCAATAAAAAATTTATTAGCAATGTCTATGTTCTCTACAAATCCTGACTTCATGAAGCAATAACATTTTTATCAGCAATGTCAATGTTCACTTCAATTCCTGATTTCATGAAAAAATAACGTTTTATCAGCAATGTCTATGTTTCCAACAATAATTTTTTATCAGCAATGTCTATATTATCTTCAATTCCTAATTTCATGAAGCAGTAACATTTCTATCAGCAGTGTCTATGTTCTCTACAATCCTGATTTCATGAAGCAATAGCATTTTTATCAGCAGTTTATATGTTCTCTACAATCCTGATTTCATGAAGCAATAACATTTTTATCAGCAATTTCTATGTTTTCTACAATTCCTAATTTCATAAAATAGTAACACTTTTATCAACAATGTCTATGTTCTCTACAAATCCTGATTTCATGAAGCAGTATCTTTTTTATCAGCAGTGTCTATGTTCTCCAAAATAAAATTTCTATCAGCAATGTCTACGTTCTGTACATTTCCTTATTTCATGAAGCAATAACATTTTTATCAGCAATGTCTATGTTCTCTACAGTTCCTGATTTAAGCAACTGGATAGCTCATATAGTGTTGTAATTACTTTTTATGGGGGAGACATATTGTTTTTGCATTCGCCGTCAGTCCATGCGTCTGTCCGTCCGCATTAAGCTTGTCCGCCTTTCACAGGTCAAACTGCTGGCTGGATTTCAACGAAACTTGACAGGAGTGATCAGTACCTACCCTAGTTGTACATATCGCTGGCACATTCTGCTTCGCTGCACAAAATGGCCACCAGAGCTAAAAATAGAAAAATCTTGTCTGGCTTTCACAGGTCAAACTGCTGGCTGGATTTTGAAGTAACTTCACAGGAGTGATTAGTACCAACCCTAGTTTTGCATTTCGCAGTCACATTCCACTTCGCTGCACAAAATGGCCACCAGAGCTAAAAATAGAAAAATCTTGTCTGGCTTTCACAGGTCAAACTGCTGGACAGATTTCAGTGAAACTTGACAGGAGTGATCAATACCAAGCCTAGTTATGCATATCGCCGGCATGTTCCACTTTGCTGCACAAAATGGCCACCAGAGCTAAAAATAGAAAACTCCTGTCCGGCTTTCACAGGTCAAAATGCTGGCTGGATTTCGAAGAAACTTCACAGGAGTGATCAGTACCAACCCTAGTTGTGCATATCGCTGGCATGTTCCGCTTTGCTGCATGAAATGGCCACCAGAGCCAAAGGTATACAGAGGGGGGAAGACATATGTTTTTGTGATAAGAACACCTAGTTTTCATTAATTTTTGAAAAATCAAGAATGAAACACAATTTGATTTAAAAAGTTATGATTTTTTCTACAGTCAATATACAACTCAATTACTATGAAATTATTTTGCTTATGTACTTAAAATGCTTGGGGTGAGCTATTATAATCACTCACCTAATGCCTGTCCATCCACACTATTCTTCAAACAACATCTCCTCTGAAAAAAGTGTGGTGGAATTTGATAAAATTTGGCCTGGATATTCCTTGGGTGGTCTTCTTCCAAAGTTGTTCGGATGGTTTGTGGTCACTTTTCCCAATAATTTATGTGTATAGTGTAAACTTAAAAAAAAATCTTTTGTGACCATCTACCAAGAGTTCTCAGATTATTTCGAGGACATGGTCATTTTTCCCTGTATACATTTTTTTATATGTATAAAGTGGAAACTTTAAAATAATTTCACACAAATGGTCCTTTTTTGAACTTCTTCCAAGATTGTTACTTTAAAAAATCCCCCCCCACCCCAACACACACATACACTACCTGCCCTTTGTTATTTAGTAGGAACTTTAATAAAAGTATAGTCTTTAAACACTGGCACTATTTTAAAATAATCCACAGACATTTTCCTTGTATAACCATCTGCCAAAACTGTTCAAGTAAGCAGTGCAACTTAGGTGAGCGATCTAGGGCCATCATGGCCCTCTTGTCTCATTTTCAGGTTTAACAGGTGCTATAACAGAAGAGAAGTACAAACTTTTCTTGAAGAAAATTCAGGATAAACGGGAGTCTATGATGGAGGAGACCAGACTAAAAAGGGTATCATACCAAGTCGTCTTATTTATTTCATGTAGGCACCATCTGCAGAGGGCTCCCTGGTCAACTGGTTAAGACCGCTGACTGAATCACTTGCCCCTTACTGCTGTAGGTTTGGAAACCCAGATAGGATGTAGAATATTCTTTCATGTGAGGAAGTCATGGTGTTAGCTTTCAGAAGGTTGGTGGTTCTATCCAAGGATCACCCCATGTCTGAAATCTTGACATTTCTTCCCCTCATTTCTTGATAGTTGAAGTTGACTCATCTGTATTATTTGAATAATGTTGGCACTGCATTTTGTTTTTTTTTTGAGTTATATTACTCAGCAGTATTTGGCTATTTTTAAACAGACTGAATTTGAAGAGGAGGAGGAAGTGATACTGCAGAAGATTGGTGAATTGAGAGATACCAAGACAAAACTGGAACAGAATGAGAAAATAAAGAGGGATATGATGGTATTTATTAATGGTCATAATTATGTCTCCTGTCATGTTGGAAATTATATTGCTTTTGTCTTTGTATGTCTGTCTGTCTGTCTGTCTGTCTGTCCACCTTTCACAAAGTTTTTGTACCCCCCACACAACAAAGTTATAAGGGGGGTATACTGGTTTCAGGTTGTCTGTCCATCCGTCTGTCTGTCTGTAGACAGATCTTGTGCGCACCAACTCTCCTCATCCCCTTGACACAATTTAATGAAACTTCACGCAGTGATCAGTAACAATAGTAGTTGTGCATGGTGCATGTTAATTTCTTTTAGAAAAAAAATTTGCAGAGTTACGGGACTTTGTTTTTTGTTACTATACTATATACATAGAGTCTGTATATGCAATCTTGTGCATGCCTAATCTCCTGAACCCATGCAAACAATTTAATGAAACTTTACACAAGTGATCAGTAGTGACCCTAGTTGTGCATGGTGCGTGTTAGGTTCTTTCAGAAAAACATTCTGCACAGTTATGGGACTTTGTTTTTATTACTGTACTATATACATAGAGCCTGGATATGCAGTCTTGTGCACGCCTAATCTCCCGAACCCTTGCACACAATTTAATGAAACTTCACACAAGTGATCAGTACCAACCCTAGTTGTGCATGGTGCATGTTACATTATTTTAGATAGATATTCTGCAGAGTTATGGGACTTTGGTTTTTGTTACTATGCTATATACATAGATTGCATATGCAATCTTGTGCGCGCCTAATCTCCCGAACCATTGCATCAGTTTAATGAAACTTTACACAAGTGATCAGTACCAACCTTACTTGTGCATGGTGGATGTTAGGTTCTTTCAGAAAAATATTCTGCAGAGTTATAGGACTTCGTTCTTTGTTATTTACGATATAGATACAGTCCACATAATTATGCGGTGTGCGTCAAATTGAAATTTACTGTGTCAGTGTGTACGGGGGTGGTACATTCATTACCTTCAGTGATAGCTCTAGTTTTTCCTGGGCAAAGGTGGGGGGCCACAGGATCCACATCCCCCTCTGCAAAAATTTTGTGGAGCAAATTCTAAAGGTATTCTGATGAAATTTCATATGCATGATCACCATGATGTGTAGATGTGCACCATTCCCTGTCTGTAAAATGTTTGTTGATAAAACTACTTCCACAGTTTACGTTATGCTTTTTGAATTTTATATAAATATTAAAGCTTTATTGTCACCCTTTTCTTGGTGTCTGCATCAAAAAAACTTTTGCATATAAGCAGGTTTCTCTGAAAATAATAAGGTAATGCTTTCAAAGTTCACATGTATATTTGGCATCATGAGATGACCTCACAGGACAAGTTACATAACTCTAGCTTTTATTTTGTTTAAATTATGCCCCATTTTTACTTGGAACTTCAGGCTAAAGTATGTTTCTAAAAAATTACAAAGCTAAATGATTTCAAATTCAGATGTCTTATACATCATGAGATGACCTCATTTGGCAAGTTACATAACTCTAGCTTTCTTTTTTTTTTTATAAATAAAACGCTTACATAAATTTTGTGAAGTTTTGCATGTAATTATGTTTCTTATGAATTACTTGACCAAATGTTTTCAGATTCTCCACACATTTTTGCATTGTGGAATGACCTGACATGACAAGTTTCATAACTCTGGCTTACATTTAAGCAATATTATGCCCCTTTAAAGCCTACATTATTTTTCTAAAGCTTTTTGTATGTAAGCTAATATTAGGCCAAAGGGCTTTAAAGAGTCAAGTGGGCTGTCATTAAGACAGCTCTTGTCAAAGGGATTTCAGTGAAACTTCGTACACCTGGTCATTATGAAGTGTAGATGTGCATAGATTTATTTTTCAGGGATGGACAGGTGGGGGCACCTATGCCCCCATCTTCTCAAATTTGTGATGCTTTTTGGCTGTTTTTTTGTGGGAGAGGTGGGGCTGGGGGGACAAATTTTTTTTTTTTCTCAGACAGAGTGGTATTCGGCAGTATTAATCACATTTAGTTATAGCTGTAGCTCATATTTACACTGTAATTGGAAATGAAAGTGATGATCTGTGGAGTCAGATGGTCTTTAGTACAGGGTTTGAACGTTCTTATTTCTGTTGATCAACATGCAGAATTTTATAATATTATTTTTAGACAGTCAACCAAGACAAGATTAAGGAGATCAAGAAAAAGCTGAGTGCAGCTTCAGGTGGCAGACTGGATCAGATTAAGGGAGAACTGAAAAGACATGTATGTATAAAAATCACACAACAGTATGTGATAGGCTGTCAAATTGTACATTTGTTTGTAGCATCTATAGACATTAATGCATAACATGCCCCCCAAAAATAGGGTAGGTAGGTGGGAAATTTGTTTTTAGCTCACCTGTCACAGAGTGACAAGGTGAGCTTTTGTGATCACGCAGCGTCCGTCGTCCGTCCGTCAGTCCGTCCGTCCGTGCGTGCGTAAACTTTTGCTTGTGACCACTCTAGAGGTCACATTTTTCATTGGATCTTTATGAATATTGGTCAGAATGTTCATCTTGATGATATCTAGGTCAAGTTCGAAACTGGGTCATGTGCGGTCCAAAACTAGGTCAGTAGATCTAAAAATAGAAAATCCTTGTGACCTCCCTAGAGGCCATATTTTTCAATGGATCTTCATAAAAATTGGTCAGAATGTTCATCTTGATGATATCTAGGTCAAGTTTGAAACTGGGTCATGTGCGGTCCAAAACTAGGTCAGTAGGTCTAAAAAGAGAAAAACCTTGTGACCTCTCTAGAGGCCATATTTTTCATGAGATCTTCATAAAAATTGGTCAGAATGTTCACCTTGATGATATCTAGGTCAGTTTGGAAACTGGGTCATGTGCAGTCCTAAACTAGGTCAGTAGGTCTAAAAATAGAAAAACCTTGTGACCTCTCTAGAGGCCATATATTTCACAAGATCTTCATGAAAATTGGTCAGAACGTCAGAACGTTCACCTTGATGATATCTAGGTCATGTTCAAAACTGGGTCACGTGCCGTCAAAAACTAGGTCAGTAGGTCAAATAATAGAAAAACCTTGTGACCTCTCTAGAGGCCATATTTTTCAAGGAATCTGTATGAAAGTTGGTCTGAATGTTCATCTTGATGATATCTAGGTCAAGTTCTAAAATGGGTCACGTGCCTTCAAAAACTAGGTCAGTAGGTCAAATAATAGAAAAACCTTGTGACCTCTCTAAAGGCCATATTTTTCATGGGATCTGTATGAAAGTTGGTCTGAATGTTCATCTTGATGATATCTAGGTCAAGTTCGAAACAGGGTCATGTGCGGTCAAAAACTAGGTCAGTAGGTCTAAAAAAAGAAAAACCTTGTGACCTCTCTAGAGGTCATACTTGTGAATGGATCTCCATAAAAATTGGTCAGAATGTTTATCTTGATGATATCTAGGTCGAGTTCGAAAGTGGGTCACGTGCCATCAAAAAGTAGGTCAGTAGGTCAAATAATGAAAAAACGTTGTGACCTCTCTAGAAGTCATATTTTTCATGGGATCTGTATAAAAGTTGGTCTGAATGTTTATCTTGATGATATATAGATCAAGTTTGAAACTGGGTCAGCTGCGATCAAAAACTAGGTCAGTAGGTCTTAAAATAGAAAAACCTTGTGACCTCTCTAGAGGCCATACCCTTGAATAGATCTTCATGAAAATTGGTCAGAATGTTCACCTTGATGATATCTAGGTCAAGTTTGAAACTGGGTCACGTACCCTAAAAAACTAGGTCAGTAGGTCAAATAATAAAAAAAACGTTGTGACCTCTCTAGAGGCCATACTTTTCATGGGATCTGTATGAAAGTTGGTCTGAATGTTCATCTTGATGATGTCTAGGTCAAATTTGAAACTGGGTCAACTGCGGTCAAAAACTAGGTCAGTAGGTCTATAATTACAAAAATCTTTTGACCTCTCTAGAGGCCATATTTTTCAATGAGCGATTCAGGACCATCATGGTCCTCTTGTTTTTTTAGCTCACCTGTCACAAAGTGACAAGGTGAGCTTTTGTGATCGCGCAGCGTCCGTCGTCCGTCCGTGCGTGCGTGCGTGCGTGCGTCAGTCCGTAAACTTTTGCTTGTGACCACTCTAGAGGTCACATTTTTCATGGGATCTTTATGAAAGTTGGTCAGAATGTTCATCTTGATGATATCTAGGTCAAGTTCGAAACTGGGTCACGTGCCGTCAAAAACTAGGTCAGTAGGTCTAAAAATAGAAAAACCTTGTGACCTCTCTAGAGGCCATATTTTCACAAGATCTTCATGAAAATTGGTCAGAATGTTCACCTTGATGATATCTAGGTCAAGTTCGAAACTGGGTCACGTGCCATCAAAAAACTAGGTCAGTAGGTCTAAAAATAGAAAAACCTTGTGACCTCTCTAGAGGCCATATATTTCACAAGATCTTCATGAAAATTGGTCAGAACGTTCACCTTGATGATATCTAGGTCAAGTTTGAAACTGGGTCACATGCCGTCAAAAACTAGGTCAGTAGGTCAAATAATAGAAAAACCTTGTGACCTCTCTGAAGGCCATATTTTTCATGGGATCTGTATGAAAGTTGGTCTGAATGTTCATCTTGATGATATCTAGGTCAAGTTCGAAACTGGGTCACGTGCGGTCAAAAACTAGGTCAGTAGGTCTAAAAATAGAAAAACCTTGTGACCTCTCTAGAGGCCATATATTTCATGAGATCTTCATGAAAATAGGTCAGAATGTTCACCTTGATGATATCTAGGTCAAGTTCGAAAGTGGGTCACGTGCCTTCAAAAACTAGGTCAGTAGGTCAAATAATAGAAAAACCTTGTGACCTCTCTAGAGGCCATATTTTTCATGGGATCTGTATGAAAGTTGGTCTGAATGTTCACCTTGATGATATCTAGGTCAAGTTTGAAACTGGGTCACGTGCCATCAAAAACTAGGTCAGTAGGTCAAATAATGGAGAAACCTTGTGACCTCTCTAAAGGCCATATTTTTCATGGGATCTGTATGAAAATTGGTCTGAATGTTCATCTTGATGATATCTAGGCCAAGTTCGAAACAGGGTCATGTGTGGTCAAAAACTAGGTCAGTAGGTCTAAAAATAGAAAAACCTTGTGACCTCTCTAGAGGCCATACTTGGGAATGGATCTCCATAAAAATTGATCAGAATGTTCACCTTGATGATATCTAGGTCAAGTTTGAAACTGGGTCACGTGCCCTAAAAAACTAGGTCAGTAGGTCAAATAATAATAAAACCTTGTGACCTCTCTAGAGGCCATACTTTTCATGGGATCTGTATGAAAGTTGGTCTGAATGTTCATCTTGATGATGTCTAGGTCAAATTTGAAACTGGGTCAACTGCGGTCAAAAACTAGGTCAGTAGGTCTATAATTACAAAAATCTTTTGACCTCTCTAGAGGCCATATTTTTCAATGAGCGATTCAGGACCATCATGGTCCTCTTGTTTTTTTAGCTCACCTGTCACAAAGTGACAAGGTGAGCTTTTGTGATCGCGCAGCGTCCGTCGTCCGTGCGTGCGTGCGTGCGTGCGTGCGTCAGTCCGTAAACTTTTGCTTGTGACCACTCTAGAGGTCACATTTTTCATGGATCTTTATGAAAGTTGGTCAGAATGTTCATCTTGATGATATCTAGGTCAAGTTCGAAACTGGGTCACGTGCCGTCAAAAACTAGGTCAGTAGGTCTAAAATAGAAAAACCTTGTGACCTCTCTAGAGGCCATATATTTCACAAGATCTTCATGAAAATTGGTCAGAATGTTCACCTTGATGATATCTAGGTCAAGTTCGAAACTGGGTCACGTGCCATCAAAAACTAGGTCAGTAGGTCTAAAAATAGAAAAACCTTGTGACCTCTCTAGAGGCCATATATTTCACAAGATCTTCATGAAATTGGTCAGAACGTTCACCTTGATGATATCTAGGTCAAGTTTGAAACTGGGTCACATGCCGTCAAAAACTAGGTCAGTAGGTCAAATAATAGAAAAACCTTGTGACCTCTCTGAAGGCCATATTTTTCATGGGATCTGTATGAAAGTTGGTCTGAATGTTCATCTTGATGATATCTAGGTCAAGTTCGAAACTGTGTCACGTGCGGTCAAAAACTAGGTCAGTAGGTCTAAAAATAGAAAAACCTTGTGACCTCTCTAGAGGCCATATATTTCATGAGATCTTCATGAAAATAGGTCAGAATGTTCACCTTGATGATATCTAGGTCAAGTTCGAAAGTGGGTCACGTGCCTTCAAAAACTAGGTCAGTAGGTCAAATAATAGAAAAACCTTGTGACCTCTCTAGAGGCCATATTTTTCATGGGATCTGTATGAAAGTTGGTCTGAATGTTCACCTTGATGATATCTAGGTCAAGTTTGAAACTGGGTCACGTGCCATCAAAAACTAGGTCAGTAGGTCAAATAATGGAGAAACCTTGTGACCTCTCTAAAGGCCATATTTTTCATGGGATCTGTATGAAAATTGGTCTGAATGTTCATCTTGATGATATCTAGGCCAAGTTCGAAACAGGGTCATGTGTGGTCAAAAACTAGGTCAGTAGGTCTAAAAATAGAAAAACCTTGTGACCTCTCTAGAGGCCATACTTGGGAATGGATCTCCATAAAAAAATTTATCAGAATGTTCACCTTGATGATATCTAGGTCAAGTTTGAAACTGGGTCACGTGCCCTAAAAAAAATAGGTCAGTAGGTCAAATAATATAAAACCTTGTGACCTCTCTAGAGGCCATACTTTTCATGGGATCTGTATGAAAGTTGGTCTGAATGTTCATCTTGATGATATCTAGGTCAAGTTTGAAACTGGGTCAACTGCAGTCAAAAACTAGGTCAGTAGGTCTAAAATTATTAAAATCTTTTGACCTCTCTAGAGGCCATATTTTTCAATGGATCTTCATGAAAATTGATCTGAATGTTCACCTTGATGATACCTAGGTCAGTTTCGAAACTGGGTCACGTGCGGTCAAAAACTAGGCCAGTAGGTATAAAAATAGAAAAACCTTGTGACCTCTCTAGAGGCCATATTTTTCATGAGATCTTCATGAAAATTAGTGAGAATGTTCACCTTGATGATATCTAGGTCAAGTTTGAAACAGGGTCACATACCTTCGAAAACTAGGTCAATAGGTCAAATAATAGAAAAACCTTGTGACCTCTCTAGAGACCATAATTTTCAATGGATCTTCATGAAAATTGGTCAGAATTTTTATCTTGATAATATCTAGGTCAAGTTCAAAACTGGGTCACATGAGCTCAAAAACTAGGTCACTATGTCAAATAATAGAAAAAACGACGTCATACTCAAAACTGGGTCATGTGGGAAGAGGTGAGCGATTCAGGACCATCATGGTCCTCTTGTTTATTTTTCTTTTACAATAAAGAAAGAGCAACACAAAGCAAAAAGTATAAAAAGATAGCGAAAAATAGCGAAAATATTGAATTTTTTTTTCCAATGCCATAAAAATATTTTGGGTCATGTCAAATTTTTAGGGTAGGTTGGGGTAGGCTTTACCTTCAATAGAATATAAGCTATGACAAACTCTTTTCAATGGGAATGAAGCTAACTGCCAGTCAAATTGCAAAATAAGATTTGAAAATTACAGAGTCTATAGCACATATTGTGGCTTGTTTATTGCAGGAGCATGACCTTCAAACCCAGGAGTCCTCGGTCAACACAGATGAACTTAAGCAAGAAATATTAAAATTGTCAAAGGAAAAGTTGAGCATGGAGGCGAAAATAAATGACTGCAAGTAAGATCATAGATGAATATAGGGATCAGATAAAGGTCAATGGTAAGGCCATTTCACATTTACACTAAACTGGAACTGAAACTGAACAAAAAAAAAGATAGAATGCATTATGATCAGTTGGTCAATTCACATTATATGCTGAAACAGAACCTAATAATAAACTGAAACTGAATCGAAAACATGAATCAATTGAAATATCCTGGATGGGTTACCAATTTTGGACCTAAAAGGTGTAGAAAGTAATTTTTGTCATAAGTTGGTCAGTTAACACATTTTTGCCCAGAGATTCAGATAAAACTTTGGCATATAATTATTATGTGAAAGCCCTATCCGATAAAGAATGGCATTGGTTTGGTTTCAGTTAAGGTTCAATATACATGTATATATGAAATGGCCTAAGGAGACTTTATCTTGTCCGCAACATAAAGTGCAGCCGCTATACTGCAACACTGCAGAGAAAAGTGTCTTTAAAAGTGTTTGTCATGAAAAAGAGTGGTTTAATATAATAGTAATATACTGCAACTCAGCAGAGAAAACTGAAACCTAGTTGTTGTATAGATTTTTAATTGGGAAGAATCTGTGTGCATTTGTAGGTGTCATTATGATTAATAGAAGTTGTACTATATGGGCTTCTAGCTAAAGATTTCAGGCCATGGCATGTAGGTCAACTTTGGTGTTCTGTCTACATGTTTAAAATGCACATTGAAATAATTATTTTAAAACAACTGTACATGTACCTTGAACCAGTATATGATGGCAATTCCAGTATCAAGGTCACAATGGGAAAAATATGTTAATACATTTTAGATTGTATTTTACCCTGTGTTTAACTCATTAGGCCATAGCAGGATTTGAAAACAATTATATGACAAATATTTATTGCCTTCTGTAAATTGTGATGGTTTCGGAACTTAAAATTTTGTTATTTCAGTTCAGAGATGAACAGACTTTATTTACAGTCAAACACCCGAACAGAACTGGACTTACTAATGAAAGATAAAGCTTCAAAGGAAGAGAACATCAGAAAGCTGTAGGATATTTTCTGCTTCTTTAAAATGGAAATTTATCTCAGTGGCTGTTTACTTTAAACTTTTATGCTCTCAAAATGAGGCCTATTGTAATTGCACCCTGTTAACTAGTCTGTTAGTTTGTCTGTCCATCTGAGGCACTGTGTCTCAGCTGCAACTTTTAAACAATTCAGTGAATTCCAGTGAAACTTAATGCAAATGTTAAATATAATGAGATGTTTGGCATGCAGTAGTCCAATTGTTTGTGGCATGTGCTTTTCAACTTCTTCAAAATCAAATGAACATGTTTATTCAAATTAAACCTTTCTAGCATTCTCCACAGCTGCCTGGTTAAAGCACTGACTGAATTTCTTGCCTCTGACGTCTGTGTGTGCATGCCCTGATAGGGTCTTCATGTGAAAAACCAGCCAGCTTTCTGAAGGTCTGTGGTTGTGTGGGTGTCACTTAAATCCCAAACAAAACAATAAAAGATATTCTTTTTTGCTTTTTTGCTTTCCAGTATGACAAAGAACTGTCAAAAAGCAGACTTTACTTTTTGATGAAATGAGCCGTGCCATGAGAAAACCAACATAGTGGGTGTGCGACCAGCATGGATCCAGACCAGCCTGCGCATCCATGCAGTCTGGTCAGGATCCATGCTGTTAGCTTTTAAAGCCTACTGCAATTAGAGAAACCATTAGCGAACAGCATGGATCCTGACCAGACTGCACAGATGTGCAGGCTGGTCTGGACCCATGCTGGTCGCAAACCCACTATGTTGATTTTCTCATGGCACGGCTCAAATATAGTCTTGCAGTTCACATGAGCTGCATGTACAGTCTAAATCTTAGCTGATGATGTTGTTTTTACTTTTGTCTATAGTACTTTCTTGAATTTAGAATTTTGGAGGGCAACAGTCTTTTGTTTTTATTTTTGTTTTTGTTAATAAGAGCCAAGTTAAGGTCACAGTAGATTCCTCACCCCCACCCCCACGCAGAGATCATGAAAAAAAGATGGTTTCTGGCTTATAATTTTAGGTAGGATTGATATATTGTCACCAGTCTTATTGTATAGCAGGCTTATATGAAGATCTCATGCTCAGTAACTCTAATTAGGAATGAAATATTTTGATTGAACGTGATATATAGGTAGCCCAATAAAACAAAGAGATTAGAGATTGTTTTTGTGGCCACTGTTAGGTCAAGGTCACTGTTACTAAAAATAGAAAAATTTTGAAATTTGTTTATGGAATTTTGTGTCTCATGCCTCTTTATGGCTTTTTGGAATATTTAAAAAATCTTCTGCTCAGACACCAGTGGCTCGATTTCAAAATAATTTTACTGAAATGTCCTGTCCAACCCTCTACCAGATTTCTTCAAGTTACATTAATTTGTTAAAAAAAAACATGTTTATCATGCACTGGGGCTAGATTTCTGAATATGGCTTTGTGGAAAATTTTAAAAGTCTTCTCCTCTTGGTTTTGAAATAATTTCACACAAATGTTTCTTGGGTGAACTTTTACAAGATGTCTTCAGATCATTCTGCGATGTTAAAAAAAGATGGCTGCAAGGGGGAGGGGGGATTTTTTTTCTATATGGCTATAGTGGTAACTTTGAGAATCTTCTTATCAGAAACCTCTGGATTGATTCGCACAAATGTTCCTCAGTTGATGCTACCAGAGTTGTTCAATCCAGCTGTGAAAGTCATGTGATCAATCTAGGGCCATAATGGCCCTCCTGTTCAGCATTGAGCAAATCTGGATGTATTTTATGAAGTTGTTTCATTTAATTTGACTGCAGTAATAAGTTGAATAAGTTAAAATGTTTTATAATAGTGTATTATTTTGCCTTCTAGGATAGACAAACATAAAGACACAGTCAAGCATCTTCTTGTTAATGCGCCAAGCAAAAATATCCATGGTAAACTAGAAGATTATATCAGGTATTTCATTGAGTTTACTGTACAAAATTTAATGTTGAATTAACATTATCCGTCATAAATTTTGATAGAAAAGTGACAAAACCATGGTCTGTCTGTCTGTCAGTCCATCTGTTGTCACACTTTATTTCCGATTAATAACTGGAGAACCATTTGACCCAGAACCTTCAAATTTCATAGGGTGATAGGGCTTATGGTGTAGATTACCCATATTGTTTTTGGGGTCACTCGGTTAAAGATCAAGATCACAGGGGCTTGAATATGGAAAACAGTTTCCGATCAATAACTTGAGAACCACTTTACCAAGAATGTTGAATCTTCATAGGATGATTGAACATGCAGAGTAGATGTTCCTATAGATTTTTGGGTCACTTGATCAAAGGTCAAGGTCACAAGGGCCAGAACATGGAAAACCGTTTCCGATCAACCCAGAATCTTCAAACTTCATCGGGTGATAGGACTTACAGAGTAAATGACCCCTATTGTTTTTGGGGTCACTCGAATAAAGGTCCAGGTCACAGGGCTAGAACATTGAAAGTCATATCTGATTCATAATTTGAGAGCCACTTGACCCAGAATGTAGAAATCTAATAGGATGATTGGATATGCCTAGCAGATGACTGCTATTGATCTTGGGGCCATTCTTTCAGAGGTCAAGGTCACAGGGACCATGAACATGGAAAAAACATTTCCAATCCATAACTTCAGAACCACTTGACCTAGCACATTGAAACTTCATTGGATGATTGGACATGCCAAGTAGGTAATCTCTATTGCATTTCAGTCACTAAGCCAACCATCAGTGTCTCTTTGAATTTCGCTGCTGTCCCCTATTGACTTCTTGCCTATTACTAATATGCATTGGGAGAGACATGTGCATTTCTGATTTTGAAATAATTTCACTTACTAAATGGTCCTTGTATGACCCTCTACTAAGATTGTTCAAATTCTTCTG
>NW_026463210.1:0-4351 GCF_021730395.1 Mercenaria mercenaria | reverse complement strand
CCCAGAAAGAAGTAATAGGTTTGCCCCAAACGAAAAAACAATGGGCAGAACTAAACAAACTGGAATTTAGAAAGGGGATCTGAGGTTATGGATGAGTCATATTAGTATCAGTTTTGAATGAAAATACGGCTTATAAACAAAACCTTTATGACAGAGATACAGATTAGCACAATGTTGATTTCCATATAATTATTTAACTTGCGATGACAAGAAATTATGTTCTAAAACAATTGTCTGATTTAATGATTACTCTTATTTTCAGAGCTGCCGCTTTTCATTTAAACTATTTTGACTAATTGTATCAGTTAGACGAAGTACTGTAATACAGTTTTGTCACGATTTATAAGGTGTACGAAGTACAATTTGCCAGGCATTATCCATCGCTGAAATAAAACTTGCTCAATGCAGTATGGCGTTATCTACTGCAAACGTAAAAACATTCGTTACAAATGTAACATTAACATTATGTTGTTATAGTCCGAATTATGCAAAGGTTTTTAAGTATTCAGTTTTAGTCAATATTTTCGTTTGAAAATTTATGTACTTACGTATAAAAGTATGTTCATCCTTTTAGTTGTTTTCAATATTGGTTATGAATATTATACAAGCAAGATTATTTGAAGAAACCCAATCTTTAAGTAACATAGGGAATAAGTTTAAGAGAGAACTTCATTGATTACATTCTATAATGAAAACTATATATTTCATTACAATATCGAATTCTTTGGAACTGCAACATACAATTAAAATGTTTCTGTTTTTTGTTGTTGTTTTTTTTTTTTTTGATGGATTAGAAACATAATTTGACAAGTTTTTTAAGTTAATTTATTTGTTCAATTGTAAAAAAAATGCCTTTGTGCGGTTTCTTTGAAACAAAAACACTTTTATCACAAGTTAATATATTTTTAGGTCACGATTTAGGCTATTCCGTCATTGTTTGGATTTCTTGTCATAGCCTAAAGAAAAAGTAATTGAGTTGTATTACTTTATGTTTTATCTTTCATATTCAACAGATGTATCTGTATCTCATTCCACAGAAACAAATGAAATTTATAACTACAGTTCATATTTTCACTGTAATTTAATATAATACCAGTAGAACTTGCTAGTCATAACAGCCCCACTGCAGATTACATGTTAATGTGAAGGCATAGTTTACATTTGGCTTTTCTCAAGTAGTTCTTGAGACTATGTTATGATGAGGACTTGGATTCAGTCTTTTTGCATCTTTTTAGCCTGGTTGATTAGGAAGTTGCATTATTCAAAATGCATATCATATAACGATTTTGTTTTTTCTTGCAATTAATTTGTTGGTGAATAAACAATCCTGATAAATGAACTCTATAATATATATTGACAATGTGCCTGTTTCATGTGGAAACATTTATTTAAATTATTTTAAGTATTCATTTTCGAAATGAGATCTACACTGTAAATATAACCGTTTCATTCTGTGAGTTAAGAAACTGTATTGCAAGTTAGACATAAACGATAGAACTGATATACGAAGAAAAAAATACTTTTAACTGACATGACTTAGGAATGCGTTAATCTCTTAATCACATCTCTCTTAAACATTACAACATAGTATAACTGTTAATTGTATCACCCGCTTCATAGAAATTCTTTACTTGCCACGGAAATACGTCTGAAATGTGAACCAGGTATCGTTGCCTCACAATAGGGAGGTCAATATCCTCTAAAATACCCCAACCACAGTAATCTGTAGCATATACCATTGCCTTAAGATTATTTAATACCCAATGTACCATTCTCTAACAAAATAAGGATTCAGTCTGTAAAAACATCGTTGTCTTAAAACAGACATCTTTAGTATGAAATACCCAAACAACATCAATCGAAAACTATAGTCTTTAGCCTATACCTTTGTCTTAAGACAAAGAGATAGGAATCATATAGTATACGATGTGAGGAGAACGTTTTAGAAGATCAGGTGATAAAATGACCCTACCTGCAATGTATAAATACTCTTCTTAGTGTTTTACTTAAGATATAGTGCCCGGCAGGTTATAGCTCAATTTTCTTTGTTTTTCTAGCATGTGTAAATATTGATTTTTACGTATTGGATGGTGCTATTATGAAACGTCATAATCTCCTAAATTTGTAGTCTTAAAGATTAGTTTAGATTAATTTTGTCGTTTGTCTCAACTGTCTAGTTAATTCTTTGACAGGCTTACTTTAAGGCACTCCAGCAAGACCTTCAAACTAAACAACTGTCAAAAAACTATTTGACAGATAACCATGCTGTTGAAAACTTCACAAATTATATTTTTGCTAGTCACCGTTCCAAAGTAGTGTCGCCCTGTCTTCCACAATCAGTATATTTGTTCCTTCTACGCTGATTATATGTTCTTTTGTTTAGGTCGGCGAATTTGTGTGCATTACATGTATTATGGTACGATTAATGACAAATTTTTTTTCATCATGCAGTTTTATAAAACATTATATACATGAAATAAATTGCAGTGCCAAAAATGTAAATAGAAACGTCATTAATGTATTTCAATCTATTAATCTTTGATTAATATGGAGAATTGTGATTATGGAGGTAGGTTACCTTAATATTTGTATGTGCGCATGTCAAACCGGAAGCTAACGTGACAATTTACGACGACAAACTAAATTTGTTTGTATATGCATTCTTCTGAAAAAAAAATCATGAACCTGCCTCCGATCTGATGCTTAATGGTTTAATAATGCAGAAATAATAAATAAGTTGCCGCAGAAACGCTTCAAAACATTGTTGCCTTAAAATGATGCCACTGACGTCATGGCGTTACGGGTCAGTTACCGCGCAAAATTACTGGATTTTATTCTGAAAGTACGTAATTCTGGGCATTTTCTTTATTTGAACTATTTTTAAACATCCATTATTTGCTAAAATAAATTTTATGAGTCTTTCGCTCTGACGATTGATCAGTATTTTCTTCTTTTATATAGTTATATTGAAATTGCGGAATGTAAGAAAATGGATGATGGTAACTGATGCTATTGGGAATATAGTTGGGTCAAAGGTAACTTATTACGGCCATTTTCGAATAAAAATTGCACAGTACCATTTGTAATACTAATTTTTCAGTTTCAGTTGATAATTTGTTACTTATATACTAAAATTAAGCTCTAAAATAGTTCAAATTTCAGTAGAAAATTGTTGTTTCTTGAATTATATTGATGTTACCATGGAAACGATACCCGCGACCTATATATATCTAAATGTAAAATTCAAAAGTCTATTTAAGGAACAAATCTTCGGCTTTTTATTTGCATTTCAAAAATATCCATGAGAATAATAGCAGCATGCAGAACGATTTTTCCATAAAAAATGTCAGACGAAGGGTACTGCTGTCAGTATTTTAAATTTGTTTAAATAAATGCAAATAACACGAAAATATTACTTACGTTAGAAATCAAATGTTTTAAAGATACATTAACAAGAAAGATAATTTTATTTAATATTTTTATAAGAAATTACGATAAAAAGCAAAATAAAAGCTTTTCTTAAACAATTCTGTTGCCATGGTTACTTTAAGAAAAATAGGGTACCATGTAAAGTGCTTGGTATTTTTCTAATTATATTACCCAAATATTCCATGTTGGTCATTAACAGAATGGCACTGAAGCCGTCGAAAAACCCGTCTTCATACATAATTGAATTTACCCTGGTAACAAGATAACCTACATCCTTAATATGGAGAACTAATCTTTTAGAGCTGACAACATTCTTTTTTGTGAGAATTTGTATATAACAGTAAGATAAGACGCGCCACAAAATAACTATTATTTTGTATTTTCATGATGGTAATTATACATGCTTTGCATGAAGGAAATTAGAAATAACAAGTATCTAGTTACAAATTGACAGTGACATATATAAGGCCAATACAATGTGTTTAATGTCTTAATATATTGTTAATTTAATGTAATATGCTCAGTACATCTAGAAACGCAACGTTTTTACTCTCTTTGAATTTTGAATAGTGGTATGTAAACTCGTGTAGAAACCTGACCATCATCCAAAACCAAAACCAAAACAAAGAATCAAGTAAGTGCAGTTTTCTAGTCAATTATCAGGTTTAAAAAATATTGACTGTAGACCAAGTGTTGCGTTTCTAGATGTACTCAGTATAGTATGCAATTTACTTGATGTATTAAGGTGAGTTTAGACCACACTTTGTTTCTACAGTGTAAAATAATTATTTTTCTGTTTATAAAACTATAATGGAAAGAGAATGACTGAAAAAGTTTTCGATGAAGTTGTGAAACACATTAATTCGGGAGGCCTAAACTGTCATATTTCAGAATAGTGATTATCCAAATTTTAAAAATTTTA